>NC_069502.1:1225023562-1225173562 GCF_027579735.1 Bombina bombina
GAGATATCGGATCATATCAATGTCTGTGTAATTCTTTCTTCTATGTTGGTTTATTGCAGCATATAAAGAAAACTGTGTGTCACATTTTCTTTTTAAAGACACGATGAGTCCACGGATCTTCATCCTTACTTGTGGGATTTACACCTCCTGGTCAGGAGGAGGAGGCAAAGAGCACCACAGCAGAGCTGTTAAATAGCTCCTCCCTTCCCTCCCACTCCAATCTTTCTCTTTGCCTACGTTAGTGATAGGAAGAGGTAAAGTGAGGTGTTAGTATAGATTCTTCAATCAAGAGTTTATTATTTTTAAAGTAGTGCAAGATGGTGCTGCTTTGTTCTAGTGTGTAGCCGTAGTCCATATCAGTCTCTTCAGTAGAGCTCTTGGTGGCTTTAGAGCAATGGGAACTGGTGGGACATAATTCTCACTGCGCCTCCCATACATTTATGCTGCCCTTATCCTGATGGCCTAAGCAAACTCTAACTCAGGCCTTATTGTTGGGCTGTCCTGCTGTCGGACAGCATTAAAGGGACACTAAACCCAACATTTTTCTTTCATGATTCAGGTAGAGAATACAATTTTAAACAACATTACAATTTACTTCTATTATCTAATTTGCTTAATTCTTTAGATATCCTTTGTTGAAGAAATAGCAATGCACATGGGTGAGCCAATCACACAAGGCATCTATGTGCAGTAACCAATCATCAGCTACTGAGCCTATCTAGATATGCTTTTCAGGAAATTATATCAAGAGAATTAAGCAAATTAGATAATAGAAGTGAATTAGAAAGTTGTTTAAAATGACATGCTCTATCTAAATAGCAAAAGAAAAAAATTGGGTTTCATGTTCCTTTAAGGTAAGTGCAGACTTTTTTATTCTTGGACACAATAACAAAAGACTCAGAGGAAAAGGGGACACTGCACTTATTCATTTATTACTCATAAGGCAAATGGAGCCTTGGACATGGGACATAAGGCTCTCTGTGTATGGAGGTTTTTTCTGTGTGACAGCTTTTGTACAGGCACTGGGGCTGGGAGTAAAGCTGGTCTCTATCGGCTCTTTTTATTAAAAGTAAGCCGGTCGGGCTGTGTAGATGTTACCGCCCACGATGAGCGGGACTTTCATTTTGCACGCTTCAGACTTACTTAGAGGATGCTGCGCAGTTTCATATTGTATTCCCTCCGGAAACGTTCCGGTTTTATCTGTGGGACATCTCTGCTGCTACTCTTGCAGGACGGTGACGTTGCACATTGCTCTAGAACCGCATGTTTTTTCAATGAAAGCAAGCGGTTGTTAGCGCTCTGAAACCTGATCTTCTGCATCACGCCTCAGCAGAGCTGCTGAGGCGTAGATGTGTCTGATTGTGGGGAAAAAACGTTTTCTTTCATGTAATTAGCAAGAGTCCATGAGCTTGTGACGTATGGGATATACATTCCTACCAGGAGGGGCAAAGTTTCCCAAACCTCAAAATGCCTATAAATACACCCCTCACCACACCCACAAATCAGTTTTACAAACTTTGCCTCCCGTGGAGGTGGTGAAGTAAGTTTGTGCTAGATTCTACGTTGATATGCGCTTCACAGCAGGCTGGAGCCCGGTTTTCCTCTCAGCGTGCAGTGAATGTCAGAGGGATGTGAGGAGAGTATTGCCTATTTGAATTCAATGGTCTCCTTCTACGGGATCTATTTCATAGGTTCTCTGTTATCGGTCGTAGAGATTCATCTCTTACCTCCCTTTTCAGATCGACGATATACTCTTATATACCATTACCTCTACTGATTCTCGTTTCAGTACTGGTTTGGCTTTCTACTACATGTAGATGAGTGTCCTGGGGTAAGTAAGCCTTATTTTCTGTGTGACACTCTAAGCTATGGTTGGGCACTTTATATAAAAGTTCTAAATATATGTGTTTAAACATTTATTTGCCTTGATTCAGGATGATCAATATTCCTTATTTCAGACAGTCAGTTTCATTATTTGGGATAATGCATATGAATAAAACATTTTTCTTACCTTAAAAATTGACTTTTTTCCCTGTGGGCTGTTAAGTCATTCTTGGTGCTGACTTTTTTGGCTCAAAAAATTTCTTTGTCATTTCCGGCGTCATACTTGTCGCCGGAAGTTGTTCGTGTTTGCGTCATTTTTTTTTTACGTTTTGCGCCAAAAATGTCGGCGTCACCGGATGTGGCGTCATTCTTGGCGCCAATAATGTGGGCGGCTTTTTTGGCACCAAAAAAATGTGGGCGTCATTATTGTCTCCACCTTTTTTCTCTCATTATTTAAGTCTCATTTTTCATTTGCTTCTGGTTGTTAGAGGCTTGTTCATTGGCATTTTTTCCCATTCCTGAAACTGCCTTTTAAGGAATTTGATAGATTTTGCTTTATATGTTGTTTTTTCTCTTACATATTGCAAGATGTCTCAGATTGACCCTGGATCAGAAGCTACTTCTGGAAAAACACTGCCTGATGCTGGTTCTACCAAAGTTAAGTGTATCTGCTGTTAACTTGTGGTAACTGTCCCTCCGGCTGTAATTTGTGATGAATGTCATGATAAGCTTGCTAATGCAGATAGTATTTCCATTAGTAATATTCCATTACCTGTTGCTGTTCCATCAACATCTAATACTCAGGATGTTCCTGTTAATATAAGAGATTTTGTTTCTAAATCTATTAGGAAGGCTATGTCTGTTATTCCTCCTTCCAGTAAACGTAAAAGGTCTTTTAAAAGTTCACATTTTTCAGATGAATTTTTAAATGAACATCATCATTCTGATTTGTCGGTTTCTGATGATGATTTTTCTGGTTCAGAGGATTCTGTCTCAGATATTGACACTGATAAATCTTCATATTTATTTAAAATGGAATTTATTCGTTCTTTACTTAAAGAAGTTTTAATCGCATTAGAGATGGAGGAATCTAGTCCTCTTGATACTAAATCTACTAAGCGTTTAAATTCGGTTTTTAAACCTCCTACAGTTATTCCGGAAGTTTTTCCTGTCCCTGATGCTTTTTCTGAAGTAATTTCAAGGGAATGGAATAATCTGGGTAATTCATTTACTCCTTCTAAAAGGTTTAAGAAATTGTATCCTGTGCTATCTGACAGATTAGAGTTTTGGGACAAAATCCCTAAAGTTGATGGGGCCATCTCTACTCTCGCTAAACGTACTACTATTCCTACGGCAGATAGTACTTCCTTTAAGGATCCTTTAGATAGGAAAATTGATTCCTTTCTAAGGAAAGCTTATTTATGTTCAGGTAATCTTCTTAGGCCTGCTATTTCTTTGGCTGATGTTGCGGCAGCTTCCACTTTTTGGTTGGAGGCTTTGGCAGATCATAATACTCATAGTATTGTTAAACTTCTTCAACATGCTAATAACTTTATTTGTGATGCCATCTTTGATATCATTAGAGTTGATGTCAGGTATATGTCTTTAGCTATTTTAGCTAGAAGAGCTTTATGGCTTAAAACTTGGAATGCAGATATGTCTTCTAAGTCAACTTTGCTTTCCCTTTCTTTCCAAGGTAATAAATAGTTTGGTTCCCAGTTGGATTCTATTATTTCAACTGTTACTGGGGGGAAAGGAACTTTTTTACCTCAGGATAAAAAATCTAAAGGTAAATATAGGGCTGCTAATCGTTTTCGTTCCTTTCGTCAGAATAAGGAACAGAAGCCTGATCCTTCCCCTAAAGGAACAGTTTCGGTTTGGAAACCATCTCCAGTCTGGAATAAATCCAAGCCTTTCAGAAAGCAAAAGCCAGCTCCCAAATCCACATGAAGGTGCGGCCCTCATTCGAGCACAGCTGGTAGGTGGCAGATTACGATTTTTCAAAGACATTTGGATCAATTCGATTCACAGTCTTTGGATTCAAAACATTGTTTCACAAGGGTACAGAATAGGTTTCAAGGTAATGCCTCCTGCAAGAAGATTTTTTCTTTCTCGCATTCCAATAAACCCAGTGAAGGCTCAAGCATTTCTGAAATGTGTTTCAGATCTAGAGTTGGCTGGAGTAATTGTGCCAGTTCCAGTTCTGGAACAGGGTCTGGGGTTTTACTCCAATCTATTCATTGTACCAAAGAAGGAGAATTCCTTCAGACCAGTTCTGGATCTAAAAATATTGAATCGTTATGTAAGAATACCAACATTCAAAATGGTAACTATAAGGACTATTCTGCCTTTTGTTCAGCAAGGGCATTATATGTCCACAATAGATTTACAGGATGCATATCTGCATATTCCCATTCATCCAGATCACTATCAGTTTCTGAGATTCTCTTTTCTAGACAAGCATTACCAGTTTGTGGCTCTGCCGTTCGGCCTAGCAACAGCTCCAAGGATTTTTTCAAAGGTTCTCGGTGCCCTTCTATCTGTAATCAGAGAACAGGGTATTGTGGTATTTCCTTATTTGGACGATATCTTGGTACTTGCTCAGTCTTCACATTTAGCAGAATTTCATACGAATCGACTTGTGTCATTTCTTCAAGAACATGGTTGGAGGATCAATTTACCAAAGAGTTCATTGATTCCTCAGACAAGGGTAACCTTTTTAGGTTTCCAAATAGATTCAGTGTCCATGACTTTGTCTCTGACGGACAAGAGACGTCTGAAATTGGTTTCAGCTTGTCGAAACCTTCAGTCTCAATCATTCCCTTCGGTAGCCTTATGCATGGAAATTCTAGGTCTTATGACTGCTGCATCGGACGCGATCCCCTTTGCTCGTTTTCACATGCGACCTCTTCAGCTTTGTATGCTGAACCAGTGGTGCAGGGATTATACAAAGATATCACAGTTAATATCTTTAAATCCGATTGTACGACACTCTCCGACGTGGTGGACAGATCACCATCGTTTAGTTCAAGGGGCTTCTTTTGTTCTTCCAACCTGGACTGTGATCTCAACAGATGCGAGTCTGACAGGTTGGGGAGCTGTATGGGGGTCTCTGACAGCGCAAGGGGTTTGGGAATCTCAGGAGGCGAGATTACCAATCAACATTTTGGAACTCCGTGCGATTTTCAGAGCTCTTCAGTCGTGGCCTCTTCTGAAGAGAGAATCGTTAATTTGTTTTCAGACGGACAATGTCACAACCGTGGCATATGTCAATTATCAAGGGGGTCTCACAGTCCTCTGGCTATGAAAGAAGTATCTCGGATACTTGCTTGGGCGGAATCAAGCTCCTGTCTAATTTCTGAGGCTCACATCCCAGGTATAGACAATTGGGAAGCGGATTATCTCAGTCGCCAGACGTTACATCCGGGCGAATGGTCTCTTCACCCAGAGGTATTTCTTCAGATTATTCAAATCTGGGGACTTCCAGAAATAGATCTCTCATCTAAACAAGAAACTTCCCAGGTATCTGTCCAGATCCAGGGATCCTCAGGCGGAGGCAGTGGATGCATTGTCACTTCCTTGGAAGTATCATCCTGCCTATATCTTTCCGCCCCTAGTTCTTCTTCCAAGAGTGATCTCCAAGATTCTAAAAGAGAGTTAGTTTGTTCTGCTGGTGGCTCCAGCATGGCCTCACAGGTTTTGGTATGCGGATCTTGTCCGGGTGGCTACTTGCCAACCTTGGACTCTTCCATTAAGACCAGACCTTCTATCGCAAGGTCCTTTTTTCCATCAGGATCTCAAATCATTAAATTTGAAGGTATGGAGATTGAACTCATGATTCTCAGTCATAGAGGTTTCTCTGACTCCGTAATTAATACTATGTTACAGGCTCGAAAATCTGTGTCTAGGAAGATATGTTATCGAGTCTGGAAGACTTACATTTCTTAGTGCTCTTCTCATCAATTTTCCTGGCATTCTTTTAGAATTCCTAGAATTTTACAATTTCTTCAGGATGGTCTGGATAAAGGTTTGTCTGCAAGTTCTTTGAAATGACAAATTTCTGCTCTTTCTGTGCTGTTTCACAGAAAGATTGCTAATCTTCCTGATATTCATTGTTTTGTACAGGCTTTGGTTCGTATAAAACCTGTCATTAAGTCAATCTCTCCTCCTTGGAGTTTGAATTTGGTTCTGGGGGCTTTAGAAGCTCCTCCGTTTGAACCTATGCATTCTTTGGATATTAAATTACTTTCTTGGAAAGTGTTGTTCCTTTTGGCCATCTCTTCTGCTAGATGAGTTTCAGAGTTATCTGCTCTTTCTTGTGAATCTCCTTTTCTGATTTTTCATCAGGATAAGGCGGTGTTGCGGACTTCATTTAAATTTTTTCCTAAAGTTGTGAATTCTAACAACATTAGTAGAGAAATTGTTGTTCCTTCATTGTGTCCTAATCCTAAGAATTCAAAGGAGAGATCTTTACATTCTTTGGATGTAGTAAGAGCTTTGAAATATTATGTTGAAGCTACTAAAGATTTTAGAAAGACTTCTAGTCTATTTGTTATCTTTTCTGGGTCCAGAAAAGGTCAGAAGGCCTCCGCCATTTCTTTGGCGTCTTGGTTAAAGTCTTTGATTCATCATGCTTATGTCGAGTCGAGTAAAACTCCACCTCAAAGGATTACAGCTCATTCTACTAGGTCAGTTTCTACTTCCTGGGCGTTTAGGAATGAAGCTTCGGTTGATCAGATTTGCAAAGCAGCAACTTGGTCTTCTTTGCATACTTTTACTAAATTCTACCATTTTGATGTGTTTTCTTCTTCTGAAGCAGTTTTTGGTAGAAAAGTGCTTGAGGCACCTGTTTCAGTTTGATTCTTCTGCTTATAATATCAGTTTTTTTCATTATAAGATTAAAACTTATTTTGGGGTGTGAATTATTTTTTCAGCGGAATTGGCTGTCTTTATTTTATCCCTCCCTCTCTAGTGACTCTTGCGTGGAAGTTCCACATCTTGGGTATTCATTATCCCATACGTCACTAGCTCATGGACTCTAGCTAATTACATGAAAGAAAACATAATTTATGTAAGAACTTACCTGATAAATTCATTTCTTTCATATTAGCAAGAGTCCATGAGGCCCACCCTTTTTTTGTGGTGGGTATGATTTTTTTTTTTTTTTGTATAAAGCACAATTATTCCAATTCCTTATTTTTATGCTTCACACTTTTTTCTTATCACCCCACTTCTTGGCTATTCGTTAAACTGATTTGTGGGTGTGGTGAGGGGTGTATTTATAGGCATTTTGAGGTTTGGGAAACTTTGCCCCTCCTGGTAGGAATGTATATCCCATACGTCACTAGCTCATGGACTCTTGCTAATATGAAAGAAATGAATTTATCAGGTAAGTTCTTACATAAATTATCTTTTTTTTTTTTTTCATAAATGTGATACGTTTTTGCTTAAAGGGACATGAAAGCCAAAAAAAAATTTCATTCTTTAGATGGAGAATACAATTTTAAACAACTTTCTAATTTACTTCTATTATCTAATTTGTTTCATTCTCTTGGTATCATTTGTTAAAGGAGCAGAAATGCACTACTGGTTTCAAACTTAACAAATGGATGAGCCAATGACAATCGGTATAAATATGCAGCAACCAATCAGCAGCTAGAAACTAGGTTATTTGATGCTCCTGAGCTTTTCTAGATAACATTTCAGCAAAGGATAAAAAGGGAAGGAAGCAAATTAAATAAAAGTAGTAAATTGGAAAGTTGTTTAAAATTGTACTCTCTATCTGAATCATGAAAGAAAATGTTTGGGTTTCATGTCCCTTTAAGACAGGAAAATAGTTGCATTTAGTATTTAAAGTCACAGTATCCTGTTATACATTCAGGATTTATAAGTATTCACATGCAGTAAAAAAAGTTCTGTTTTAAAATTTAAAGGGCCAGTAACAATTTTTTGGTAATCAAAAATATTTATTTTATTTTTCTGAATTACATTGTTGTCTGTTTTTTCTCTAATATGGATTTAGAAGCTGTACAGAATGTTACTTGCGCCATGTTTTTGGATGCCAATGTTGAATGAGCTGTTCCTTTTTGTCCCTCATGTATTGAGAGGGCTTTAAGCTATAGAGAAACAAAAATTTCATGATCAAAATTTTCAAAAGTGGATGCTTCTCAGGAGAATGATGAGATTCAGAGTATGCCGCAGCTTTCTCCCCAAGCGTCCCAATCTTTAACGCCCGCACAAGCAGTGCCCTGTACTTCCACTCTAGCACCTGCTGGAGTTACGTTAAAAGACATAGCTGCTCTTATGTCTTCCACAATTTCGGATGCGTTGTCTGCTTTTCCTATGCTGCAAGGTAAACGTAAGAGGAAAGACAACCATGTGGTCAGTGAGGTTTCTGATGCTATGGTGGCAATCTCGGATGTACCCTCTCAGGGAACTGAGATGGAGGGTATAGAGGTTCTACCGGAAGGTGAAATATCAGACTCAAGGAGTTCCTTACCTTTGACTGATTCAGAGGTTGTCTCTTTCAGGTTTAAACTAGAACACCTCCGCCTGTTACTCAGGGATGTTTTGGTTACTTTAGACAACTGTGATTCCACAGTAGTGGTTGCCCCCCGAGAAATCCAGTAAATTGGACAGATATTTCGAAGTTCCTTCTTACTCAGATGTTTTTCCAGTTCCTAAGCGAGCTTCGGAAATCGTTTCTAAGGAATGGGAGAGACCAGGTATTCCCTTCTCTCCTCCTATTTTCAAGAAGATGTTCCCTATAGCTGACGCTGTCAGGGAAGCGTGGCAAACGGTTCCTAAGGTGGAAGGGGCTATTTCCACCTTGGCCAAAAGAACTACTATTCCTATTGAAGTTAGTTGTGCTTTTAAAGACCCCATGGACAAGAAGTTGGAGGGTTTTCTTCAAAATATTTATGTTCACCAAGGTCTGCTATTGCAGCTGGCTGCGTGCATTGCTACTGTCACCAGCACGGCAGCTTATTGGTTTGATGCTATGTCCGAGTCTCTTAAGACACAGACTTCTTTAGAGGAGATCCAGGATAGGATTAAAGCTCTGAAATTAGCCAATGCTTTTTATTACTGATGCTTCTCTGCAAATTACTAAATTGGCAGCTAAGAGTTCAGGGTTCTCTATCCTTGCCCGCAGAGCCTTATGGTTAAAACCTTGGTCTGTGGATGTATCATCTAAGTCTAAGCTTCTAGCTATTCCTTACAAGGGAAAGACCTTGTTTGCGCCTGGCCTGAAGGAAATCATCTCGGATATCACGGGAGGTAAGAGAGAGGTAAGGGTCATCTCCTTCCACAAGATAAGAAAAGTAAACAGAATGGACGACAAAGTAATTTTCGTTCCTTTCGTAATTTCAAGGGCAATTCCTTCTCTTCCTCCTCTAAACAGGAAGGAAACTATTTGCAATCTAAGCCTACTTGGAGACCCAGCCAGTCTTGGAACAAGGGTAAGCTATCCAAGAAGCCTGCTGCTGAATCCAAGTCAGCATGAAGGGCTTGCCCCCGATCCGGGACCGGATCTGGTCGGGGGCAGACTTTCGTTCTTTGCCCAGGCTTGGGTGCGGGACGTTCAGGATCCCTGGGCTATAGAAATAGTGTCTCAGGGATACAAACTGGAGTTCAAAAATTTTCCTCCCAAGGAAGATTTCTTCTTTCAAGATTATCTGCAGACCAGATAAAAAGAGAGGCGTTCTTACATTGTGTAAGAGACCTCTCCTCCCTGGGAATAATTTTTCCCAATCCTGTTCAGGAACAGGGGCAGGGTTTTTATTCAAATCTATCTGTAGTTCCCAAAAAGGAGGGAACTTTCAGACTTATCCTAGACCTCAAGGGTCTAAACAAGTTTCTCAGAGTTCCATCATTCAAGATGGAGACTATTCGTACCATTCTTCCTTTGATCCAGGAGGGTCAATTTATGACAGTGGATTTAAAGGATCCATATCTTCATGTTCCTATCTACAGAGATCAACACAAGTTCCTAAGGATTGCCTTTCTGGATGAACACTTTCAGTTCGTGGCTCTTCCTTTCGGTCTGGCCACGGCACCTAGAATATTTATAAAGGTTGTGGGGTCTCTGCTGGCGGTTCTAAGACCGCGGGGCATTGCGTTGGCGCCTTACCTGGACAATATTCTAATCCAGGCGCCATCTTGTCAACAAGCAAGGTCCCATACGACATTGTGCTATCCTTCCTGAGAATTCACGGGTGGAAGATAAATCTGGAAAAGAGTTCCTTAATCCCGAAGACAAGGGTGACTTTCTTGGGAACTCTAATCGATTTTATATCTATGAGGATTTTTCTGACAGAAGTCAGAAAATCAAAGATTCTAGATACCTGTCGAGCCCTTCAGTCCAGTTCTCGGCTGTCAGTGGCTCAGTGCATGGAAGCAATCGGACTGATGGTGGCGGCAATGGACATCTTACCGTTTGCTCGGTTTCACCTCAGGTCTCTGCAGTTAAACATGCTCAGGCAGTGGAATGGAGATTATGCAGATTTGTCTCCTTGAATATCCCTGGAACAGGAGATGAGGGACTCTCTTCAATGGTGGTTGTCTCTGGATCATCTATCCCAGGGGACATGCTTTTGCAGACCTTCATGGGTTATTGTGACAATGGACGCCAGCCTTTTAGGATGGGGAGCAGTCTGGGGCTCCCTAAAGGCTCAGGGAGTATGGACTCAGTCACAGTCTCTTATTCCTATAAACATCCTGGAACTAAGAGCGATCTTCAATGCTCTCCTGGCCTGGCCTCAGTTGGCTTCGGCCCAGTTCATCAGATTCCAGTCGGACAACATAACGACAGGGGCTTACATCAATCATCAGGGAGGAACGAGAGGAGTTCCTTAGCGATGACAGAGGTAGCCAAAATAATCCGGTGGGCGGAGGTCCATTCTTGCCATCTGTCAGTGATCCACATCCCAGGGGTGGACAACTGGGAGGCAGACTTTCTGAGCAGGCAGACTTTTCATCCGGGAGAGTGGGAACTCCTTCCGGAAGTGTTCTCCAACCTGATTCTCAAATGGGGTCGAAAATACAAAGTCCTTAATCCAGCACACAGCGACCCATTGCAAGCCACTCCAGAGCTCCACTCCAGGCTCTGTATCATCAATAAAAAAAATCCAAAGAGAGTAGCAGCAAACCAGATAGTGTTTTTTGTTTAACACAACAACAAATGCAGCAACATTTCGGTATTACTACCTTAGTCATGCTTAAGTGCATACTAACTTTGATTCTATTTATACCTATCCATCACTAGGTGGCGCTAAAGGGCCAAAATTACATTAACCCTAAATTTACCACAATACAATTTCTCAATATTTTCAAATTTAGGTTAACATTTTTTACTAAATATATACAATCAAACATAGAATCCTCTATATAAAATGATCCAAGTACAGATTTATACAGAAGTCAATGTATAAGAACACACACATATTCAAATCTATATTTAACCCTTTAGGCTCCATTGTATCTAATTTCCAAATCCAGAAACATTCACGTTGTTTCAATAAGAGCTCCCTATCTCCTAACCTACGTGGCATTAACACTTTTTCAATTATTTGGAACCTTAACTGTCCTATTGAGTGTCCCTTCTCAATGAAATGGTGGGCTACAGGGGCTTTAATATTTTTAGTTCGAATATTACTTTTATGCTCTATTATCCTGTCCTTAAATGGGGTCGGCCGGAGTTGGCTCTCATGGCATCTCGTCAGAATGCCAAGCTCCCGAGATACGGGTCCAGGTCCAGGGATCTCCAGGCGGCACTGATAGATGCTTTGGCAGTTCCTTGGTCCTTCAGCCTAGCATATCTATTTCCCCCGTTTGCTCTTCTTCCTCGAGTCATTGCTCGAATCAAACAGGAGAAGGCATCAGTGATCCTCATCGCTACTGCGTGGCCTCGCAGGATTTGATATGCCCATCTGGTGGACATGTCATCCCTGCCACCTTGGAAACTTCCATTGAGGAAGGACCTTCTCATTCAAGGACCCTTCCTTCACCCAAATCTAGCTTCTCTGAAGCTGACTGCTTGGAGATTGAACGCTTAATCCTATCCAAGCGGGGTTTTTCTGATTCGGTCATAGAGACCTTAATTCAGGCGTGTAAACCTGTAACTAAAAAGATTTACCTTAAGATATGGCGTATATCTCTATTGGTGTGAATCCAAGCGGTAATCGTGGAGTAGAGTTAGGATTCCCAGTATTTTGTCTTTTCTCCAAGAAGGTTTGGAGAAGGGTTTATCGACAAGTTCCCTAAAGGGTCAGATCTCTGCCTTATCTATTTTGTTACACAAATGTCTGGCAGATGTACCAGATGTATAGTTGGAGGTGTATGAACTATGCGCTGTGAGGGTATGCTAATAGGTCTATTAGAGCTTCCTCTAGGCTCTGGGTGTCAGAATATATTTTATGTGTGTTTAGACTTTTAGCGCTCAGAGCTAATACCTCATAAGGAAAGAGTCAAAGGCAATAAATAAATTTAAGATTTCAGAATTTATTAAGAAATAATGTAAAATTGTGTAAAAAATGGCAAAGATATAATCTATATTTAAAAATTGACACAAACTAGGTTGGCCAACCTTGAGAAATATATATTGTGGAATATACCAAATGTGACAACAAAATAAAAATCAGTTAAACGTTTTTAAAAAAAACAAAATACCTAAAAGAATATCTCATGATATAACTCGATTGCAATGAGTCTAGTATCAAAGTTAACACAAAAATGGTTTGTGCAGGTATTTGTAGCAATTGTAGCTAATTAACTTATGATAATTTGATACAGCTGTTGCAGTCCGTGAAAATTATAACAGTGATAAATATTTCACACACAATAGTGATTTATTTTACACAGACAATATAGACTGGCAATTCTTAAAGTATTTCTTTAAAAAAGATTGCTAAAAAAACGAGAAGATGGACCTCTTTCTTATAAATTTGTGCAAGATGAACGCGTGCGGGTATAGTCTTGTTTACTATTGCAATGGATGCACTTCGTCTGGATCGATAAGTGTTTGAAAATTACAAGTTTTTTTCTTTTTTAGTTTCGGCTGTATGCTCCCAAATTTGCCATTTTAGCGTTATATTGAGATGGTAAACTTGCGCTCTGAATGTGAGCAAACAAATCTGTAGGAGATTCTGTTATATACTGGCAGTCCAGTGTTGAGGGGTACAATCTGTCAGTGATTAGTTTAGATTCTTTATGTGTTGCAAGTGCACTTGTGAGTTGGTTACTACCTTTGTTTTTCAGATGGTTCCGCTGACGTCCTGGTTACCGGTTACGTTGTTGCTCACCAGTGGCGAGTCTAGATTGCGCTGCGGCTCATTCAAAATCACCCCCCTTGTCCTTAGACTGCCTGTGATTGGATGTCGGCGAGCGGCTCTTCTGCTGTTGGTTTTTCAAGTAAAAAGGTTTCTTTCAGTTGTAGACGCTACCGGAGCGTACAATGATTTAGCTAGATGTTTCTGCTAAGATCCCTCTTAGGGTTATCCGTCTGGTTGAACTGATCCACTGTCCTGTGGGATCCTGGTGGTTTTGAAGAGAGTCTTTTGTGTGAGGATTTGCAAATTTTTTAGCAATGTTTTTTAAAGAAATACTTTAAGAATTGCCAGTCTATATTGTCTGTGTAAAATAGATCACTATTGTGTGTGAAATATTTATCACTCTGTTATAATTTTCACGGACTGCAACAGCTGTATCAAATTATCATAAGTTAATTAGCTACAATTGCTACAAATACCTGCAGAAACCATTTTTGTGTTAACTTTGAACTCTGATACTAGACTCATTGCAATCGAGTTATATCATGAGATATTCTTTTAGGTATTTTGTTTTTTTTTAAAAAATGTTTAACTGATTTTTATTTTGTTGTCACATTTGGTATATTCCACAATATATATTTCTCAAGGTTGGCCAACCTAGTTTGTATCAATTTTTAAATATAGATTATATCTTTGCCATTTTTTACACAATTTTACATTATTTCTTAATAAATTCTGAAATCTTAAATTTATTTATTGCCTTAGACTCTTTCCTTATGGGGTATTAGCTCTGAGCGCTAAAAGTCTAAACACACATAAAAGATGTACCAGATATACAATCTTTTTGTCAGGCCTTGGTTCGGATCAGGCCCGTGTTCAAACCAGTTACTCTTCCATGGAGTCTGAATTTAGTTCTTAAAGTTCTTCAAGGGGCTCCGTTTGAGCCTATGCATTCCTTAGATATTAAGTTGTTATCTTGGAAAGTTTTATTTCTTGTTGCTATTTCTTTAGCTCGAAGAGTGTCTGAGCTCTCGGCTTTGCAATTCAATTCGCCTTACCTTATTTTCCATTCAGATAAGGTAGTTTTACGTACTAAACTAGGGTTTCTTCCTAAGGTTGTTTCAGTAAGGAGCATTAATAAGGAGATTGTTGTTCCTTCCTTGTGTCCTAATCCTTCTTCTCAGAAGGAACGTCTTCTGCACAATTTGGACCTAGTCCGTGCTTTAAAATTTTACTTACAAGCGACTAAGGGCTTTCGTCAGTCGTCTTCTCTGTTTGTCATTTTCTCGGGAAAACGTAAGGGTCAGAAAGCTACGGCTACCTCTTTCTTTTTGGTTGAAGAGTATCATCCGCTTTGCATATGAGACTGCTGGACAGCAGCCTCCTGAAAGAGTTACGGCTCATTCCACTAGGGCTGTTGCTTCCTCATGGGCATTCAAAAATGAAGCTTCTGTAGAACAGATTTGCAAGGCTGCAACTTGGTTTTCTCTTCACACTTTTTCTAAATTTTATAAATTTGATACTTTTACCTCGGCCGACGCTGCTTTTGGGAGAAAGGTTCTTCAAGCAGTGGTGCCTTCCATTTAGGTTTCCTGTCTTGTCCCTCCCTTATCATCCGTGTACTCTAGCTTTGGTATTGTATCCCACAAGTAAGGATGATGATCCGTGGACTCATCGTGTCTTTAAAAAGAAAAGAAAACATGATGAGTCCACGGCCCGCCCTGTTCTTTTAAGACAGGTTGTTCATTTTTGTAAACTTCAGACACCTCTGCACCTTGGATTTTCCTTTCTCTTCCTAACTTCGGTCGAATGACTGGAGTGGGAGGGAAGGGAGGAGCTATATATACAGCTCTCCTGTGGTGCTCTTTGTCTCCTCCTGCTGACCAGGAGGTGTAATCCCACAAGTAACGATGATGAACCGTTGACTCATCGTGTCTAAAAAGAAACAAAATTATCAGGTAAGCATAAATTTTCTTTTTTCCTTGTTTTCGGAAGCCAAATCTATTTCACTCCTATTGCAGCTGCGATGGTCAGACAAATACTGTGGTTATAGGAGGCAAGAAGTAGACTATATTGGACACTACTAAAAACACTGCACAAAAGGGCACATTACCCGGACACATAAAAAAGAAATACAAATAGATAAAACATCAGGGAGTACGACTGTGATGCCGGCTTGAATTTTTTGCAGCGGCTAAGACCGAATAACATATCTGTCTTGAAGAAGGCCCAAACAGGGGCCGTAACGATGACTACTAAACCATGAATTTGATATATGAGTAATACAAATTTATTTGGATTATGATTTAAAGACCTGTGAGTACACTTCAAATTCTTTGTTTTATCTATATGTAAAATTGAGGATAGCACCTGGGTATTGAATACACCCTAAAGGTTGGAGTGCTGGGCTACCGGTGTGTGTGTGTGTGTGTGTGTGTATGTGTGTATGTATGCATTACTGTGATAAGTCATATATTTACAAAAAATGTTCACAAAATTCTATCTGGCATTTTAAAAAAATGATTGCCAAATGGTTCCCCAGTACAGTAAACTACTTGTTACTTATCTATTTGCCTTTTCTGGTTCCCACTTGAAGAATTTACAATTAAAGGGACAGTCTACTACAGAATTTATTTTCTTTTTAATGACACGATGAGTCCACGGATCATCTTAATTACTAATGGGAATACCTCTCCTGCCCTGCAGGAGGTGGCAAAGAGCACCACAGAAAAGCTGTTAAATATCTCCTCCCTTCCCTCCCACCTCAGTCATTCTCTTTGCCTACATTAAAGGGACACTGATCCCAAATTTTTTCTTTCGTGATTCAGATAGAGCATGCAATTTTAAGCTACTTTCTAATTTACTCCTATTATCAATTTCTTCTACAAGATACGACGAGTCCACGGATTTCATCCTTACTTGTGGAATATTATCCTCCTGCTAACAGGAAGTGGCAAAGAGCACCACAGCAGAGCTGTATATATAGCTCCTCCCTTCCCTCCACCCCCAGTCATTCTCTTTGCCTGTGTTATACTAGGAAGAGGTAAAGTGAGGTGTTAGTTTTATTTTCTTCAATCAAGAAGTTTTTTTTTGTTTTTTTTTGTAAACAATTTTTATTGAGGTTGTGCGAAAATAATACAACTTATGAGGAATAACATATCCTAAACAAACATATATGATACAGTACAATGTTTCTGCATACATAAATACAGATTACATTCCCATCATAGGTGACGCTATGCAGAAGACTGGAACCTCTTTTCATTTTTACATATTCTAAACAAAATGAGTTTCCTCACTTAAAACCAAGGCACCTTCTGTGCTTACTATAGGAGAGGAAAGTGGGAAATTCGAGTGGACCTATAAGATTAAAGCAGATTAACAATTAGTATGCAAAATAATATAAACACTGGAGGGGTCCTTTCTAAAGTTGGATAATATGATGAGCTATGTAGGTATGGTTTTAAAGTTTTCTATACTAACAAACTGTTAGGGACTATATCAGGGGGAAAAAAACATGTAGGGATAGCCAAATTTGATCCCTTTGAGCTGTCATTAAAGACAATTCAGCTATAACAGAATCATTGTAGTAGTATTATAGAGAGCTAAGGTGCGGCATGAGTAAGAGAAACCGCGTAGATAACTTTCCAAAAAAAGGGAAGTATATTATATATGGGATGGGGGAGGGGAGGGGGGAAGGAGGTAGTAACCAAGTTAGAAGGTATATTATTTGAAACTGTGATAGGATGGGAGGTGGTAGCATATGCGTAAAGCACAATATATCAAAGGATTGTACATTTCTAAAGAATGTAAAATAAACCACTGTGTTTCCTGGTTTAAGGCAACCAAGCTGCTATAGAGTGAGCGCCATATCCTAATAAATGAACTGACTGCGCATGGGCTGAAACTATATTATACAGTATTGTTATTAAAAAATTCTCCATATCTATAAATTGAAGTCATGCTACTCTACTATACAATCTAGTGCTTAGGGATTTATCATATTCATTGCATAGACCGGGGTTAATATATGCATTATTTACATGTAGACATACCTGTTAGGGACAGATAAATGTTTTGAAGACTTACATTTTAGGCGACCATGGTATTTTATTTATTATGTGACGCCTGGGCTACCAGGATACAGGAGCTCAGCTACACTGCGGTACAGGCCCATTGTTTAGACATTTTTCCACTCAGGCAGTGGTCATGGTTTGCTATACTAAGACTATTAGTTGCATTGTAGGACCTGAGAATCTAAGGTGTCACTTATAACTGAGGTTATGCAGCTCCTTGGTGACATACTAGGGAAAGGGAATGTACATCACAGTACTAGTGTAGGTCCAGCCCACATTAGAGAGCAAATTGCCCTAGAATAATTGAGATCAGTACAAATATTAAGCCTAGGAGGTAGCGTGTCTTCAGCGCTCCTGTATATATGGTCATGGGGGCATTAAACGTCAGCCTTGGAGCTCCGCTACGGAAGTAAATTACCTCACTAGAAGACCTGTTATATTGGGCATAGGGCTGGATATGAGTTGAACACCAAAACCTAGTAGGCCAACAATCAAGAGCTATTCACATGTAGTTTCCAATACTGGGGTTGAGTAAGAAATACGTATAACCAAAAACAGGATGCACTTATCGTATGGACAAGACTAGAAAACACATAGTGAGATAACAAAGTAGAGGAGGGACTAGCCTTACTCCATATAAGCTATAACACATACAGCAAACATATTATTTAAGACCTCAGGACATTAAGCCATGCTGTCTCGGCCGCCGACAGCACGGCTCATGTAGAAATCATGGGTACATGTCCACCGTGTACATGTCAGGAGGAGGAACATGCCATATAATAAAAAAAGTCCATCAATGTGGTGTTACAGATGAGATACCAATAGGCCGCAAACCCCAATGAAGGAGTCCCACACATGAGGCTGAATTATAGCAAAGTCAATGAGTAAATCTGGCCCAAGGTAGCTGTGTAAAGTTCTATCATTTTAACTTATATATGTATTGCCACAGTAAGCAGTCCCACTAAACATTGTGAGGGTAAATGTTCAGACTGGAGATAGATTCCATATACGTTGCAAAGCAGAGGCTGCAAGTAGGTTCACAGGGGGCTCCAGATTAGCCTATGCCTTTTCTTAGGTGTACCGGGAACATACTGCACCGGTAACATGCGGCCCCGTGATGCACACCAACTCACAGTGACCCGCTCAGGCTCTCTCACTCCTACCTCTGCACCCCGGAGCCAGGGGAAAGCCCCATAAACAAGGTTGCGGTCTGTAGATATCACAAGCCCCGCAGCTACAGGTAAGTTTGAGTGAGGGCTGAAAGTTACTAAAGTCTCGCGACTCACCGGGCAGTCCAGGGTCAAAGTATTTAGTCGGATTATGACCTTCTGTCGCCCTTGGTAGCATGTGTGCCTCTCGGGCATCTTGATCCCTGGAATGGTGGCTGAGCGGCTCGCCATGCTGGAGTGAGTCGGGCAGGCGACACAAGGACTCATGAGCTAGTATACCCTCGGCAATACTCTGGTCAGAACCTGCGTTAACACTAGACAGGCTGAGGGTAATATGCTCAGGAACGGTAGTTGCAGTGCAGTACTCAAGAAGTGTTGCTTCCATTCTGGCGATATGTGCATATAGGAGCTGCGCCACTTCCTCTGCCCAGTAGTTCAGGGCCTCCATCCTTGCCATATTTTTATAGAGCTTCTAACAGCCAGGGATAGCTTCCTGGAAACTTGCAGGGTCTTGAAGGATTATTAAAGATCAAGAGATTTCCCTATGGTGTAAAAAAAATTTGATCCCAAGGGTAGATAAATGAGATTTCAGTCATGTTAGAGCCAGGGGCTCCATTCATGCACGTCTGACTCCCTTGGAAGTTGGCTCCGCCCCCAATCAAGAAGTTTTTTATTTTAAATGGTACCGGTGAGTACTATTTTCCTCAGGGGTATATGGAAGAAGATTTCTGCCCCGAGGTTGATGATCTTAGCAGATGTAACCAAGATCCATGTTGGTTCCCACAGAGCTTCTGAAGGTAGTACAAGAGACATCTTCAGTGTGGAGAACGTTTTCATGCTACAAGCAGCATTGAGGTATGTTCAGCCCTTTATTTCTGAGGAGACTTGGTATATCAGAACTGGCTGACATTTATTTCCCTGCAAGGGAAGGGTTAAGCAGTAGACTTGTAAAACAAAGGGTATTACTGAGAAATCTGTGCTTAATTTATTTTATTGACATATTGGGCAAAGCATTTATTATGGGCTTAACAGCAATATAAAGAGACACTGGGAGAGGCAGGAGGGTCAATATGCTTACCGGTTTTTATTGTGTGTTCAAATAAACAGTTTGGCCGTAATTTGGTGTACTTAGGGGTTAAACAAATCCACATGGCTTATACTGTAACCCGCTTCCCCATGCAGTTGTTCAGTCCTATGCGATCATCGTCCATGATGGGCGGGGCTTATTTTTCACGCGCTCAAACGTGCACTTTGCTCTGGCTGAGAAGGCAGCAGGCATTAGCTCCGGTTGGGTCTAAACTGATGTTCTGTTAACCGGATCGTTGTCGAGTCATTTTGCAGGGGTTATTTTTTCAAAATCCTAACATATTTTTGACTATAGATATCTTTTAGAGGTTCATTTCTCCCCTTACTCTTGGGGTGCAATAATTTTTGGAACTATTGAGTTGGTGTACCTAATTTAAAAGCGTTAATTAACGTTTTGAAGCAGTTTGGGAAAAAATTGTGCTCTTTTTTTATACCTTAAAAGCGCAGTACACGTTTTTAAAAAATGTGTTTAAATCAATAAATAAAGTGTTTAACGACTATTGTGGTTATTACTAGTCTGTTCAACATGTCTGACATTGAGGAAACTCATTGCTCTATGTGTTTAGAAGCCATTGTGGAACCCCCTCTTACATTGTGTACCTCTTGTACTGAAAGGGCCTTACATTGTAAAAAGCATATTTTAGGTAAAGTAAGTGTGTCTAAGGATGATTCTCAATCTGAAGAGAATCAGGATATGCCATCCAATTCTCCCCAAGTGTCACAACCTTTAACGCCCACACAAGCGACGCCAAGTACCTCTAGTGCGTCTAATTCTTTTACTCTGCAGGAGATGGCTGCAGTTATGTCAACTACCCTTACAGAGGTATTATCTAAATTACCAGTATTACAGGGTAAACGCAGTAGGTCAGGTATTAATGTGAATACTGAATCCTCTGATGCTTTATTGGCTATTTCCAATGTACCCTCACAGTGCTCTGAGTTGGGAGTCAGGGAATTGTTGTCTGAGGGAGAAGTTTCAGACTCAGGAAATGTTACCTCAGACAGATTTGGACGTGATGTCCTTTAAATTTAAGCTTGAACACCTCTGCTTGTTATTTCGGGAGATTTTAGCGACTCTGGATGATTGTGACCCTATTGTAATACCACCAGAGAAATTGTGTAAGATGGACAAATAACTAGAGGTGCCTACCTACACTGATGTTTTTCCGGTTCCTCAAAGAATTTCTGAAATTGTAAAAAAAAAGGAATGGGATAGACCAGGTATACAGTTCTCTCCCCCACCTAATTTTAAGAAAATGTTTCCCATATCAGACACCATTCGGGACTCGTGGCAAACGGTCCCTAAGGTGGAGGGAGCTATATGTACCCTGGCTAAGCGTACAACTATACCTATTGAGGACAGTTGTGCTTTCAAAGACCCTATGGATAAAAAGTTAGAGGGTCTTCTAAAGAAATGATTTATTCATCAGGGTTTCCTTTTACAACCTACGGCTTGCATTGTTCCAGTTACTACTGCAGCAGCTTTTTGGTTTGATGCTGTAGAAGAGTCCCTGAAGGTTGAGACTCCATTAGATGACATTTTGGATAGAATCAAGGCTCTTAAGCTAGCTAATGCTTTTATTACTGATGCCGCTTTTCAAATTGCTAAATTAGCGGCGAAAATTGCAGGATTTGCCATTTTAGCGCGTAGAGCGTTATGGCTCAAATTTTGGTCTGCTGATGTGTCATCAAAGTCTAAGCTTTTAGCTATTCCTTTTAAAGGTAAGACCCTATTTGGGCCTGAATTGAAGGAAATCATTCCAGACATTACTGGAGGTAAAGGCCATGCCCTACCTCAGGATAAGTCTGTTAAGATGAGGGGTAAACAAAATAATTTTCGTTCCTTTCGAAACTATAAAGGAGGACCCTCTGCTTCCTCTTCCTCCACAAAGCAGGAAGGGAATTTTGCTCAATCAAAGTCAGTCTGGAGACCCAACCAGGCTTGGAATAAAGGTAAACAATCCAAGAAGCCCACTGCTGCTACAAAGACAGCATGAAGGGGTGGCCCCCAATCCGGGACCGGATCTAGTTAAGGGGCAGACTTTCTTTCTTTGCTCAGGCTTGGGCAAGAGATGTTCAGGACCCCTGGGCGCTGGAAATCGTAACCCACGGGTATCAACTGGAATTCAAGGATTTTCTCCCAAGAGGGAGATTTCATCTTTCACGATTATCTGTAGACCAGATAAAGAGAGGCGTTCTTACACTGTTTAAAAGACCTCTTTACTGTGGGAGTAATTTGTCCCTTTCCAAAACTGGAACAGGGGCAGGGGTTCTACTCAAATCTTTTCGTGGTTCCCAAAAAAGAGCTAACTTTCAGACCCATTTTAGATCTCAAGTGTCTAAACAAGTTTCTCAGAGTTCCATCATTCAAGATGGAGACTATACGAGCAATCTTACCAATGATCCAGGAGGGTCAATATATGACTACCGTGGACTTGAAGGATGCATACCTTCATATCCCTATTCACAAGGATCATCATCAGTTCCTAAGGTTTGCCTTCCTGGACAAACATTATTAGTTTGTGGCTCTTCCCTTCGAGTTGGCCACAGCACCCAGGATCTTCACAAAGGTTCTAGGGTCCCTTCTGGTGGTTCTCAGACCGCGGGGCATAGCAGTGGTGCCTTATCTGGACGATATTTTGATTCAGGCGTCAACTTATCATCTGAAAGTCTCACACGGACAGTGTTGTCTTTCCTGAGAACTCACGGTTGGAAGGTGAACATAGAAAAGAGTTCACTAGTTCCACGGACAAGGGTTCCCTTCTTGGGAACTCTGATAGACTCGGTAGATATGAAAATATTTCTGATGGAGGTCAGAAAATCAAAGATTCTAAATACTTGCCGAGCACTTCAGTCCATTCCTCGGCCATCAGTGGCTCAGTGTATGGAGGTCATTGGATTAATGGTAGCGGCAATGGACATCATTCCATTTGCTCGCTTTCATCTCAGACCACTGCAGCTGTGCATGCTTGGACAGTGGAATGGGGATTATGCAAATTTATCTCCTCAGATAAATCTGTATCAAGAGACCAGAGACTCTCTTCTTTGGTGGTTGTCGCCGGATCATCTGTCCCAGGGGACTTGTTTCCGCAGACCCTCGTGGGTGATAGTGACAACGGACGCCAGCCTACTTAGCTGGGGTGCAGTCTGGAATTCCCTGAAGGCTCAGGGTGTTTGGACTCAGGTGGAGTCTCTACTTCCAATCAATATTCTGGAACTGAGAGCAATTTTCAATGCGCTTCAGGCGTGGCCTCAGTTGGCTTCGGCCAAATTCATCAGATTCCAGTCGGACAATATCACGACTGTGGCGTATATCAATCATCAGGGGGGAACAAGGAGTTCTTTAGCGATGATAGAAGTATCAAAGATAATCCGATGGGCGGAGGCCCACTCTTGCTATCTATCAGCAATTCACATCCCAGGAGTAGAGAACTGGGAAGCGGATTTTCTAAGTCGTCAGACTTTTCATCCGGGGGAGTGGGAACTCCACCCGGAGGTGTTTGCCTCATTGATTCGCCAATGGTGCAGACCGGAATTAGATCTAATGGCATCTCGTCAGAATGCCAAGCTTCCATGTTACAGATCCAGGTCGAGGGATCCTCAGGCAGAACTGATAGATGCCCTAGCAGTACCTTGGTGTCGTTTAGCCTAGCCTATGTGTTTCCACCGTTTCCTCTCCTTCCACGCGTGATTGCACGGATCAAACAGGAGAGAGCTTCAGTAATTCTGATAGCGCCTGCGTGGCCACGCAGGACTTGGTATGCGGATATAGTGAACATGTCCTCTCTGCCACCGTGGAAACTTCCTTTGAGACAGGATCTTCTCATTCAAGGTCCTTTCCAACATCCAAATCTAAATTCTCTGCAGCTGACTGCTTGGAGATTGAACGCTTGATTTTATCTAAGAGGGGATTCTCTGATTCAGTCAATACTTTGATACAGGCTCGTAAGCCTGTAACTAGAAAAATCTATCATAAGATATGGCGTAAATATCTTTATTGGTGTGAATCCAAGGGCTACTCATGGAGTAAAGTTAGGATTCCCAGGATTCTGTCTTTTCTCCAAGAAGGATTGGAGAAAGGGTTGTCAGCAAGTTCCTTAAAGGGACAGATTTCTGCTTTGTCAATTTTGCTTCACAAACGTTGGGAGATGTGCCAGATGTTCAGTCGTTTTGTCAGGCTCTATCCAGAATTAAGCCTGTATTTAGACCAATTACTCCTCCCTGGAGTTTGAATTTAGTTCAAGCTCTTCAAGGGGTTCCGTTTGAACCCATGCATTCCATAGATATTAAATTGTTATCTTGGAAAGTTTTGTTTTTGGTTGCTATTTCTTCTGCTCGAAGAGTTTCGGAGCTTTCAGCGTTACAATGTGATTCGCCTTATCTTATATTTCATTCCGATAAGGTGGTTTTACGTACCAAACCTGGATTTCTTCCTAAAATTGTTTCAAATAAGAATATTAATCCGGAAATTGTTGTTCCTTCCTTGTGTCCTAATCCTTCTTCTAAGAAGGAGCATCTGTTGCGTAATCTGGACGTGGTCAGTGCCTTGAAGTTTTACTTACAGGCAACCAAGGATTTCCGTCAATCATTTTCATTATTCATTGTTTATTCTGGAAAGCGTAGGGGTCAGAAAGCAACGGCTACCTCTCTTTCTTTCTGGCTGAGAAGTATCATCCGCCTGGCATATGAGACTGCTGGACAGCAGCCTCCTGAAAGAATTACGGCTCATTCTACTAGGGCTGTGGCTTCCACATGGACCTTTAAAAACGATGCATCTGTTGAACAGATTTGTAAGGCTGCGACTTGGTCGTCCCTTCATACTTTTTCCAAATTTTCCAAATTTGATACTTTTGCTTCTTCTGAGGCTGTTTTTGGAAGAAAAGTTCTTCAAGCAGTGGTGCCTTCCGTTTAGGTCTCTGTCTTGTCCCTCCCTTTCATCCGTGTCCTGTAGCTTTGGTATTGTATCCCACAAGTAAGGATGAAATCCGTGGACTCGTCGTATCTTGTAGAAGAAAAGGAAATCAAGTAAGCATAAATTTCCTTTTTTCTTTGTTCTCTTTATTTGAAAAAGAAGGCATCTAAGCTTTTTTTTTTGGTTTAGTACTCTGGACAGCACTTTTTTATTGGTGGATGAATTTATCTACCAATCAGCAAGGACAACCCAGGTTGTTTACCAAAAATGGTCCGGCATCTAAACTTATATTCTTGCATTTCAAATAACGATACCAAGAGAATGAAGAAAATTTGATAATAGGAGTAAATTAAAAAGTTGCTTAAAATTGCATGCTCTATCTGAATCACGAAAGAAAAAAATTGGGTTCAGTGTCCCTTTAAGTGCAAGGAGGTGATAAATTAGGTGTTAGAAAAAGATTCTTCAATCAAGAGTTTATTATTTTTAAAGTAGTACAAGATTGCGCTGCCTTGTTCTAGGGTGTAGCCGTAGTCCATATCAGTCTCTTCAATAGAGCAGTGGTGGCTTTAGAGCAATAGGACCTTGTGGGACATAATTCTCACTGCGCCTCCCATATCTTGATGCTGCCCTAATCTTGATAGCCTAAATAAGATGACTCGGGCTTTATCTTTCTCCACAGGACTATGTGAGGGAGAGGACTCTCAATCCTGCTGAGCTGCCCTGCTGTCGGGCAGATTTTACAGGTAAGTGCTGCTTTTTATTCTGGGTCAGTAAAAAAGATCTCAGAGGAAGTGGAGCACTTTATTTAATTTGTGAAAGAACTCCTATATATATATAAAAGGAGGGGATTTCAGTGACTGCACGTTATTAGCAGGCACTGGGGCTGAGGAGACTGATAGGTGGCTTTATCTATGGGGGCCTTTTATCACTTGGGCTGAGGGTAAGGACTCAGTGGGAGGTGATATTGTGATCAACATATATTTGAGCGAGACTGCGATCTAGAATGCGGTTGCCAAATTTGCCCCCAGGTTTGTTAAGGGTGTAGTTAGCTCCCGGTGGCGTAGTTGTTAAGACAAATAATATGGCGACCGGCAACTTGACTGTTGTTATGCTCATGATGTGGCACCAGTTTGGGCTAAGCATTCTTCTCTCCAATTCCGATTACGGAAACGGAGGGACTGCTTAGCACAATGTTCAGTGTTTACAGAGAAGTGGGTCCGGACAGCGATACAGCCGCGTTCTGGACCTTTTTGTAACCAAATTGCACACAGTTTTGGAGAAAGAGTCACTTTTAAGCACAATGCTATAAGTGGGACCGGACAACGCTATAGCTTCGTTCCGGACTTCTTATGATCAGTTTTATAAGCAGTAACGTATTTTATGTTAAATCCTTCTGTACACAAAAACATGAAATAAAGTTTGGGTATTAGAAGGGCAGATGGGCACCTCAGCAAAGTTTAGCTGAGGTCTGGAGAGGTTCTGCAGTAATTGTGCACTATTTTAGTTTCTTTGTGCAAACAAAAATAAAGTTACATTTTAAAATTTAAAGAGACAGTAACATTTTTTATGTGTTAAAAGTTATTAAAAAATGTCACTCTTTTCTGAACCTACTCCTTCTAAGGCATTTGCTGTGTAGTAGTCTGTTGACAATGGTCAAGCTATGCCACAAATTTCTCCTATAGTGTCCCAAAAAATGTATATCCCACATGCAGTGCCCTGCGTTTTCTCTCACACTGCCCCTTGAGTTACTCTGCATTTCATGCATTATCTGTTTTTTTCACTAGGTAGAAAACATTTCTAGAGGACATATTTTCAATCATTTATGATTGATTCAGTAGTTGCTATTCCGAATGTTTCTTCCTTGTATCCTGAAGAGGAAGATAATTCTGTAGTATCTGAGGGGGACTTCTTAGTCTCAGATGGAGTGATATCTTTATCTGATCCTGAGGTTGTTTTCTTTCAGTTTTTTAGTTTACCTTCATTTGTTACTTGAGGATGTTTCTTTTACAAGATACGATGAGTCCACAGATTTCATCCTTACTTGTGGGATATCGCCTCCTGGTCAGCAGTAGGAGGCAAAGAGCACCACAGCAGAGCTGTATATATAGCTCCTCCCTTCCCTCCCACCCCAGTCATTCTCTTTGCCTGTGTTAGTGATAGGAAGAGGTAAAGTGAGGTGATAGTTTAGATTCTTCAATCAAGTGTTTGTTATTTTTAAAATGGTACCAGTGTTGTGCTATTTTATTTAGGGTGTAGCCGTATTCCTTGTCAGCCTCTAGAATAGAGCTAAAAAGGTGGCTTTAAAGCAATGGGAACTGTGGGATTCAATTTTCACTGTGCCTCCCATACTGAGTGCTGCCCTTCAGATGATGGTCTTAGCATATCTAACTAAGGCCCTATATGTCTCCACAGCTCTACAGGAGGGAACTGCAGGACCTCTTGAATGTGGGACTGATCATGCTGTCGCTCAGCTTTCTGGTACGTGCAGCTGTTATACTCTGGGACACTCTTAACTCAGAAAAGGACTGTAGTTGGTGTCTATTATATGGGGATTAAACCTTATGTAAGCTCATAGTACAAAGGTTCTGGGCTCTCTGATGGCGGTTCTGAGACCGTGGGGCATTGCAGTGGCGCCTTATCTGGACGATATTCTGATCCATGCGTCGTTTTATCAACTGGCAAAGTCTCATACCGACATTGTTCTGTCCTTTCTGAGGACTCATGGGTGGAAAGTACATCTGGAATAGAGTTCGCTATTTCCACAGACATAGCTATGAGTACGGCAAACATGCTGAAACGCGTAAGCTGAACTATACACTAAAGGGCATGTCTTCTGTCTATTTTTTTATCACTTCTGTTTTATGGAATAAAGCTGAATTTCACTTTTTATGTGCGGCTCCTGAACTTTTGTTTGTTTGCATCTTTTGGGCACAGTACCAAGGAGCCAGCAACCCGATCCCAGCAACAGGACATTTCACCCGAATACAGAGTTACGAGGTGGAAGAGCCAGACCAGCGGGAACAACTTACCCCCTTTCGAGTCGGCAACCGGCGGTCACGTCATACCTGTGAGCCAAGGTGAGAGAGAGGCGGGCGGCGTTCGACGCAACAGCTTGTTTGAGCGTGGAGGCTCCAAGCACCGTGCACGGCACAAGAATTTGCCCAGAGATAGGCTACCCCACCAGAGCTCTACTACAGGTAAACCGCGCTAGGAGGGGAAGCCGTGAAGACGGGGGTAAGTGTCTGAGAAAGCACACCGCTAAGTATTCGAATTGTTGATTAATCATTGAGAGGTTTTGCTCCCCAGGGAACTTTTCTGTGTTTACTTTCTTGGGAACTGTTATTGACTCTCTATCCATGAAAATCTTTTTGACGGAGGTCAGAAAGTTAAAGATTCTGAATACATGCCGAACCCTTCAGTCCAGTCCTCGGCCGTCAGTGGCTCAGTGCATGGAGGCAATTGGATTGATGGTAGCGGCAATGGACATCATTCCGTTTGCTCGTTTTCATCTCACACCTCTGCAACTGAGCATGCTCAGACAGTGGAATGGAGATTATACGAATTTGTCTCCTCAAATAGACCTAGATCAGGAGACAAGGGACTCTCTTCTATGGTGGTTGTCACTGGATCATCTGTCCCAGGGGACATGCTTCCGCAGACCCTCATGGGTGATGGTGACAACGGACGCCAGTATGATAGAATGGGGAGCAGTCTGGAACTGCATGAGAGCTCAGGGTGTATGAACTCAATTGGAGTCTCTACTTCCCATCAATATCCTAGAGTTGAGAGCAATATTCAATGCGCTTCAGGCTTGGCCTCAGTTGGCTTCGGACAAATTCATCAGATCTCAGTCGGACAACATTACGACTGTAGCTTACATCAATCATCAGGGAGGAACAAGGGGTTCCTTAGCGATGACCGAAGTAGCCAAGATAATTCAGTGAGCGGAGGCTCACTCTTATCTGTCTGCGATCCACATCCCAGGTGTGGAAAACTCAGAAGCAGATTTTCTGAGCAGACAGACTTTTCATTCGGGGGAATGGGAACTTCATCCGGAGGTATTTGCCAACCTGATTCTCAGATGGGGCAGGCCGGAGTTGGATCTGATGGCGTCTCATCAGAATGCCAAGCTTCTGAGATAAGGGTCCAAGTCCAGGGATCCCCAGGCCGAGCTGATAGATGCCTTGTTCGTTCAGCCTAGCTTATGTGTTCCCTCCGTTTTCTCTCCTTCCCCGGGTGATTGCTCGAGTCAAACAGGAGAGGGCTTCGGTGATCCTCATTGCTCCTGCGTGGCCTCGCAGGACTTGGTATGCCGATCTGGTGGACATGTCATCTCAGCCACCATGGAAGTTTCCATTAAGGAAAGACCTTCTCATTCAGGGACCTTTCCATCATCCGAATCTAGTTTCTCTGCAGCTAACTGCTTGGAGATTGAACGCTTAATTTTATCTATGCGAGGATTCTCTGATTCGGTCATTGATACCTTGATTCAGCCACGTATGCCTGTTAATAGAAAGATTTACCATAAGATATGGCGTAAATATCTTTATTGGTGCGAATCCAAGGGCTACTCATGGAGTAGGGTTTGGATTCCCAGGATTTTGTCTTTTCTCCAAGAAGGATTGGAGAAAGGGTTGTCAGCAAGTTCCTTTAAAGGGACAGATTTCTGCTTTGTCTATTTTACTACACAAGCGTCTGGCAGATGTTCCAGATGTTCAATCTTTTTGTCAGGCTCTGACTAGAATCAGGCCTGTGTTTAGACCAATTGCTCCTCCTTGGAGTTTGAATTTTGTTCTTAATTTTCTTCAACGGGTTCCGTTTGAACCTATGCATTCCATAGATATTAGGTTGTTATCTTGGAAAGTTTTATTTTTTGGTTGCTATTTCTTCTGCTCGCAGACTTTCTGAGCTTTCGGCATTACAATGTGATTCTCCTTATCTTATTTTCCATTCTGATAAGGTGGTGTTACGTACCAAACCTGGTTTCCTTCCTAAGGTTGTTTCTAATAAAAATATTAATTGGGAAATTGTTGTTCCTTCCTTGTGTCCTAATCCTTCTTCTAAGAAGGAGCGGCTGTTACATAATTTGGACGTGGTCCGTGCCTTGAAGTTCTACTTGCAGGCGACTAAGGAGTTTCCTCAACCGTCTTCTTTGTTTGTAGTTTTTTCGGGGAAACATAGAGGTCAGAAAGCTACGGCTACCTCTTTCTTTTTGGCTGAAGAGTATCATCCGTTTTGCATATGAGACTGCTGGACAGCAGCCTCCTGAACGAATTATGGCTCATTCCACTAGGGCTGTGGCTTACTCATGGGCATTCAAAAATGATGCTTCTGTTGAACAGATTTGCAAAGCTGCAACTTGGTCGTCTCTTCACACTTTTTCCAAATTTTACAAATTTGATGCTTTTGCCTCGTCTGAGGCTGTTTTGGGGAGGAAAGTTCTTCAAGCAGTGGTGCCTTCCGTTTAGGTTCCCTGTCTTGTCCCTCCTGTTTCATCCGTGTCCTATAGCTTTGGTATTGTATCCCACAAGTAAGGATGAAATCCGTGGACTCATCATATCTTGTAAAAGAAAAGGAAATTTATTCTTACCTGATAAATTTATTTCTTTTACGATACGATGAGTCCACGGCCCACCCTGTTTTTGTAAGACAGGTATTTTTGTTTTTTTGCTAAACTTCAGTCACCTCTGCACCTTGGCTTTTCCTTTCTCTTCCTACCTTCGGTCGAATGACTGGAGTGGGAGGGAAGGGAGGAGCTATATATACAGCTCTGCTGTGGTGCTCTTTGCCTCCTCCTGCTGACCAGGAGGTGATATCCCACAAGTAAGGATGAAATCCGTTGACTCATCGTATCGTAAAATAAATAAATTTATCAGGTAAGAATACATTTCCTTTATAGCTACCCTGGGAGACCCCGACACTATCCGTGTAGTCTATTCTAGAGCGTCCAGTGAGTTATAAGGAATGGGAGAGACCTTTTCTCCATCCCCTATATTTAAAAAGTTGTTTCCCATAGCTGACTCAGCTAAGGAGGCTTGGTAAACAGTCCCTAGGGTGGAAGGAGTTCCCACCTTAGCTAAGAGGACTACTATACCCTTATAGGATAGTTGTGTTTTCAAAGGTCCTATGGACAAAAATGAGAAAATATATGTACACATAGGATAGTTGTGTTTTCAAAGGTCCTATGGACAAAAATGAGAAAATATATGTACACCAGGGCTTACAATGGCAACCAGATGTGTACTTTGCTACCGTCACTAGTGCGGCGGCATATTGATTTTATGCGTTGTCTGATGCTACTAGGTCAGAAACTCCCCTGGATGAAATCCAGGATAGGATAAAGTCTTTATTACGAATTCTTCCCTTCAAGTTATCAAACTGGGAGCAAAGATTTCAGGTCTCTGTTTCAGCTCAGAGTTTTATGGTTAGAGCATTACTCTGCGGAGTATGCTCTAAGTCTAAGCTTTTAGCGATTCCTTAAAAGGGAAAGACCTTGTTGGGACCTGGCTTGGCGGAAATAATCTGATATTTCGGGAGGTAGGAGTTTCCTTCTACCTCAGGACATAAGGGAACCAAACAAAAGGGACGGTTCCTTTTTGAAGTTTCAAAAGATTTTTTTTCCTATTCGGCCTATAAGCAGGAACAGTCTAAACCTTTATGGAGACCCAATCTGTTTTGGAATAAGGGAATCGTTCCTTTTTTTTTTTTTAAATATATAACGCTTTATTAACCAACAAGGGGTACAGTTATATAAATCATAAAGGGCTGCTCCGCGCAGTAGACAGCATCATAATGTAAGATAAACAGATAATTATACAATAAGTGATACAATATACAAGAACATATAAGTAAAATAAATCTATAGTCTATGCTGATACACTTATTATACTTTTAGAAAGCTACCAGTTTCAATTTCAGACAATAAAGTTTGTACACCGTGTTGGGATTTTTATAAATTAAAAAATACCACGCAAAACAAAACAGGGACAAAAAAAGAGGTAATTCTTCCTCTCGGCCCACATCCCTGGAATTGGATACCCAGTGCGGAATAACTCATGCAGAACTAACTCTACAAAGCTCTGGGAACTTAGAAAAGGAGTTATAATGAATGAACTACCAAAGGGTAGGACTTGATCATTGGAAGCCAACTACAAATGAAATTACTAATTTTCTTTTCGGATGTATACTGCCTATAAAATGCTTCAAAAATAATTTGAGCCTGAATTTCCTTAAGAAAGAGACAGAGAGATGAAGCTTTGGGCATTTGCCAGTTCTTGATTATAAGAAATCTTGCTGTAAGTACGATGGTTATAAGTGAGTATCGAAAAACGGACTTTAAATAGTTATGAATTTTAAGGAAAATTGCAGTATCTGGAGAAAATTGAATGGACAACTTAAATAACTGGTTAACCCAGTACTGGATTTTTAGCCAGAATTTAGTTATTTTGGGACAGGACCAGAACATATGTATTAAGTTGACATTAAGATAAGAGCACCGCGGACAGAAAAAAAAACTTGTGTAGGATAAAATTGTGCCATCTTAGATGGAGAAATATAATAATTATTAATAAGCTTGAAATGGGACTGATTCCAGCTCGTAGCTATTACACATTTATTTACTACCTGAAAACTCTGACTAATCGTATCCGTATTTATGGCAGGAAAATAACCCACCAGCTCTTGCATATTTTCTCTAATAGTAATGTGCCTTGTTTAACTAACATTAAATCATAAATAAGAGAGATTGAGGTATTACCAATTCTAAACATGTGCTGATCTCACCCCACTTGGTGGCCGCCCAATCCACTGCAGGACTACAACTCAAAAAGAAGTGACGAAGCTGAAAGTAAGCAAACATGTTGTTCCTGGGTAAATTAAATTGTTGAAAAAGACTGTCAGGAGGATATAATTGCTGGCTGTCCAAAATTACCTGAGACACAAATTCCAACCCCTTCTCTTCCCATTTTTCAAAAACCTTGTACTGAATTCTAGGCATAAACTCTGGATTACCTCTTATAGGTAAACATTTTGAAAATCCTGCAACATTTTTGCCAGGCTATTATTAAATTTTTAATAGAAGTTAACAATAAAATTTTGCGTGGAAGCTGTTTAACTGAGCAATGTAAAATAGGTTTTAATGAAAAGGGAGCAATACAATGACTCTCTAGTTCAATAGTGGCAAAATTATTAGAGTCAGTTATCCAATCAAGCGCCAATTTAACTAATGTGGCGATTTTATACAATACTGGGAAGAGCTAAACCACACTTTTCTTGAGTCAACCTGCCTAGAGAAATACAGGTTTTTTTGATTCCCCAAATGAATTTAGATTGATAAGAATCAAATTGTTTCAAATCAATATTTGTAAAAAACAACGGTAGATTTTATAGCGGATATAATATCTGTGGAAAAACAATTGTTTTTATTAGGTTCACCCTTGCGGATATGGATAAAGGAATAGAGGCCCAAAATTCAAGATTTTTTTTAATCTTCTGTAGTAAAAGTGAAAAATTTAGCTTATACCATTTTTATGGATTCCTATGTAAAACAATGCCAAGGTATTTAAGGAGATTTACAACTTTGAAAGGGTGATCATTTCACTTCTCCCATAATTGATTTTATACCCTGAAAAAGAGCTGAAATCTGTAAATATTTGCAAAATTAACGGAATAGATTGCACGGTTTTGTCTGAAAATAACAAAAGATCATCTGCGTAGAGAAGAATTTTCACATTTTGTGACCCCATAGGAATACCAATCAAGTTATCCCTTAGCCAAACAGCCAAGGGTTCTAGAGCAATGTTAAAAAGCAAGGGGGACAAGGGGCATCCTTGCCTTGTTCCCCTACCAAGTATTATTTTAGTGGAAAGCATACCATTAACCAATAAATATGATACTGGGTTCTTATATATTTTATGGACAAAGTATACAAATTTCTCCTGGAACCCAAATTTTCTAGGGGACTGAATAAATAGTCAAACATACAAAAGAAGGAACTCAGTAGTGCTAAAACAAATGCGTGAAAAACCACTTGAGGTCAGCTAATAGTTAATAGTGCAGTGTATTCCAAACTGTATAACAGCTTAAGGAAACTTTTATAGGTAACTGCATAGGCGAATTGGTCAAAATAAGTCCCCCACTGTTGCCCAAGCCTGCTTACTATACCGGACACTTAGGGATCTACGATGCACGGGTACCTTATACCATCTCCGAGTGCTCGTTTCTTCACCGGCTCAGCTGCTTGGCGTCCTCGTGGGTCTGCAGATGTACAGCGTCTCTCCTCTTCGATGAGCGCTAGATCCTATTGGCTAATCAAAGCGTCAATCAGCAGTAACCAATCCGTGGAAAGTACCGATGCTGAAGAATCACCAATAACTATTTGCTGCACGCACACACCTCCCCACAGCTTAACAGTCCAGGATACACTGGCAAAATGTAGAAATATAGAAAAGCGGTAGTCCTGGAGAGTATAGTTAAAACGTCTTTATTTCAAACTCAGATTAAAAACGAATGGCAATCACAAGTAAAAGCATAACAGGTGTGGCACTGTTTGCCACACCTGTTATGCTTTTACTTGTGATTGCCATTCGTTTTTAATCTGAGTTTGAAATAAAGACGTTTTAACTATACTCTCCAGGACTACCGCTTTTCTATATTACTGAATAAATAGTGCCATGTAATAGAATCGAAGGCTTTTTACTAGGAGTGCTATATCTGCGCATATTCCACTATTTTTAATTTTATCCCTATTCCACATATAATCTAACAACATGACCACTTTGCGAATATTTTTAGAAGAATTTCTTCCGTGCATAAACCCAGTCTGATCAGGGTGTATTATCTTATCTAAACAATCTAAAGAACAAGGGTGACTTTTCTTGGGAATCATAATAGATTCCTTATCAATAAGGATTTTTTTTGACAGTGGTCAGGAATTCAAAGATCTTTGATACTTGTCTAGTTCTCCAGTCCACTCCTCGGTCATCAGTGGCTCAGTCATGGAGGTAATCGGGCGGATGGTAGCGGCAAGGGACATCATCCCGTTTGCTCGGTTCCAACTCAGTCCTCTGCAGTTATCCATGCTCAGGCAATGGAAAGGAGATTATGGGGACTTGTCTCCTCAAATGCTACTAGAGCAGGAGACAAGGGATTCTCTTCAATGGGAATTGTCTCGGGATCATCTCTCTCAGGGAACCTGCTTTCGCAGACTGGCTTGGGTGATTGTAACAACTGGATGCTAGCCTTATAGGAAGGGGAACAGTCTGAGGCTCCCTAAGGGCTCAGGGAGTTTGGACTCAGTTCTAGTCTGTTCTTTGTTCTTCCTATAAACATTATGGAACTGAGAGCGATTTTTAATGCTCTTCTGACCTGGCTCCAGTTAGCTTCGGTCCAGTTTATCAGATTCCAATCGGATAACATAACTTCAGTGGCTTGCATCATTCATCAGGGAGGAACGAGGAGGTCCTTATCGATGACAGGGGTAACCAAAATAATTCAGTGGGCAGATACCCAAACTTGCTTTCTGTTGGCGACTGCATCCCGGGGGTGGACAACTGGGAGGAGGACTTCTTGAGCAGGCAGACCCTTCATTCCGTGGAGTGAGAGCTCCATCCGGTAGTGGATTCTCAGCCTGATTCTCAGATGGGGTCAACCGGAATTGGACCTCATGGCATATCAACAGAATGCCAAGCTTCCATGGTACGGGTCGAGGTACGGGTCGAGGTTCCGGGACCCTCAGGCGGTACTGAATAAATTCCCTGGCGGTACTTTGAACCTTCAGGCTAGCAAACCTATTTTCTCTGTTTGTTTTGCTCCAGCCTAGCCTCACAGGATTTGGTATGCAATTCTGGTGGACATGGCATCTCTGCTACCTTGGAGATTTCTGTGAGGAAGGATCTTCTAATTCAAGGTCTCTTCCTTCACCCAAATCTAGTTTTCTCTGAAGATGACTGCTTGGAGATTGAACACTTAATTTTATCCAAGCAGGGTTTTTCTGACTCGGTCATAGAGACCATGATTCAGGCTCGTAAACCTGTAACTAGAAAGATTTATCATAAGATATGGCGTAAATATCTCTATTGGTGTGTTTCCAAGGGCTACTCTTGGAGTAGAGTTAGGATTCCTAGAATTTTGTCATTTCTCCAAGAGGGTTTGGAGAAAGGATTATCGACAAGTTCCCTAAATGGTCAAATTTCTGCCTTATCTATTTTGTTTCACATACGTCTTGCAGATGTTCCAGATGTACAATCATTTGTCAGGCCTTGGTTAGGATCAGGCCTGTGTTCAAACCAGTTACTCTTCCATGTTGGAGTCTTAGTTTAGTTCTTAATGTTTTTCAAGGGGCTCCGTTTGAGCCTATGCTTGCTATTCCTTCTGCTCGCAGAGTGTCGGGACTCAGCACTACAGTATGAGTCATCTTACCTTATTTTTCATTCAGATAAGGTAGTTTTACGTACTAAATTGGGTTTTCTTCCTAAAGTTGTTTCGGATCAGAACATTAATCAAAAGATTGCTGTTCCTTCCTTGTGTCCTAATCCTTCTCAGAAGGAAAGGCTTCTGCATAATTTGGTCGTGGTTCGTGACTTAACATTTTATCTGCAGGCGACTAAGGATCTTCTGAACCGTTTGTGGTTTTCGGTTAAGAAAACTACGGCCACTTCTCTTTCTTTTTGGCTGAAGAGTATCATATGTTTTGCATATGAGACTGCTGGACAGCAGTCTCCTGGAAGAGTTACGGCTCATTCCACTAGGGCTGTTGCTTCCTAATGGGCATTCAAGAATGAAGCTTCAGTGGAACAGACTTTCAAGGCTGCAACTTTTGCCTCGGCTGAGGCCACTTTTGGGAGAAAGGTTCTTCGAGCAGTGGTGCCTTCCGTTTAGGTTCCCAGTCTTGTCCCTCCCATATCATCTGTGTACTCTAGCTTGGGTATTGGTTCACATTAGTAATAAAGATGATTCGTGGACTCGTCGTGTCATTAAAAAGAAAACAAAATTTATTCTTACCTGATAAATTTATTTCTTTTTTGACACGACGAGTCCACGGCCCGCCCTGTTATTTAGATAGGTTATTTGTATGTTATAAACATCAGACGCCTCTTGCTGTGGTGCTCTTTGCCATCTCCTGCAGTGCAGGAGAGGTATTCCCATTAGTAATTAAGATGATCCGTGGACTCATCATGTCAAAAAAGAAATAAATTTATCAGGTAAGCATAAATTTAGTTTTTTTAAAAGATAGATAATCCCTTTATTACCTATTCCCCAGTTTAGCATAACAAACAGTTATATTCATACACTTTTTACCTCTGTGATTACCTTATATCTAAACCTCCGCAGACTGCCCCCTGATCACATGACGTTTTATTTATTATCTATTTACTTGCATTTTAGCCGTGTTGTGCAGAACCCACAGGCATGAGCACAATGTTATCTAGGGCTCACATGAATTAGCAGTCTCCTGTTGTGAAAAGCTAATAAAAAAGCATGTGATAAGAGGCTGTCTATAGTGGCTTAGAAACAGGTAGAAATTTAGAGGTTTAAATGTTATAAAGTGTATCAATCTAACAGTGTTGGTTGTGCAAATCTGGGGAATGGGTAGTAAAGATGTTGTGCGTTATCTTTTTAAACAATAACAATTTTAGTGTTGACTGTCCCTTTAAAGCATTTTTACGTATACATCAGAAATGAATCACATTACAAAAGAGCTGTATGCAATTAATTTTGTAAAACCAGAGACACAACCTATGAAAAACCTCTGTGCTGTGGCCAATTAGAGGGAGATATAAATAAGCTCCTGCGAATATTAACCAATTCTTGATTATAAAGTAGCAGTGTCAGGGTTCTGCATTCACAGAATGCACTCCAGCCTCTCTGGGATTGTTAAATCTGCCCTTCTCAAGTTTAAATTTACAGGAAAAGCCAAGAAAATAAAATACTGAAAACAGATTTAATTCCCTCATAAGGTTTATCATATTCATTGACTGTACATGAAGCCCCTCCTGGCTGTGGTGCTCCTAAATCCTAACACATGTTGGAACTGCATCTCATACAATTTTAAATCTTGCTCCTTCCCTTTTTGCATTATCCTGCATACACCTGTTTCTAGATTGGCTCCTCTATTTTCTCTCTGATTTAATATACATCACTAGGTTGGTGTGAGATACTGGTGTAATAATACTGCTGTCCTCTCATACGTTTAGCGTGTAGGCACCATGTGATGTGCTAGTAATATACATGTGACTGTGTCATGTGACATCTGTTTCCCTCCTCTGCCCTACAGCTGGCTAACTGGTGTATAAAGTATGTGAGATACTGATGTAATAATACTGCTGCCCTCTCATACGTTTAGCGTGTAGGCACCATGTGATGTGCTAGTAATATACATGTGACTGTGTCATGTGACATCTGTTTCCCTCCTCTCCACTACAGCTGACTAACTGGTGTATAAAGTATGTGAGATACTGATGTAATAATACTGCTGTCCTCTCATATGTTTAGCGTGTAGGCACCATGTGATGTGCTAGTAATATACATGTGACTGTGTCATGTGACATCTGTTTCCCTCCTCTGCCCTACAGCTGGCTAACTGGTGTATAAAGTATGTGAGATACTGATGTAATAATACTGCTGCCCTCTCATACGTTTAGCGTGTAGGCACCATGTGATGTGCTAGTAATATACATGTGACCGTGTCATGTGACATCTGTTTCCCTCCTCTCCCCTACAGCTGACTAACTGGTGTATAAAGTATGTGAGATACTGATGTAATAATACTGCTGCCCTCTCATACGTTTAGCATGTAGGTACCATGTGATGTGCTAGTAATATACATGTGACTGTCATGTGACATCTGTTTCCTTCCTCTCAACTACAGCTGACTAACTGGTGTATAAAGTATGTGAGATACTGATGTAATAATACTGCTGTCCTCTCATACGTTTAGCGTGTAGGCACCATGTGATGTGCTAGTAATATACATGTGACATCCCTTTCCTTCCTCTCCACTACAGCTGACTAACTGGTGTATAAAGAATGTGAGATACTGGTGTAATAATACTGCTGCCCTCTCATACGTTTAGCGTGTAGGCACCATATGATGTGCTAGTCGCATTGAGCAGTAATATACATGTGTTGTTTGTGCAGGGAAAGCTGGAAGACAGGATTCCGCTGATGGTGCTGTTTGGGGACCAGGCCATGGGTTATTTAATATCTGCTGCACAGTGAGTACACATTAGATTTATGTCTAAATTTTAGATAAATGACAAAGCATCCAGCACTGGCGATGAGTGCGCAGAATGTAATGCAGTTTATTAAAAACTCCCATCTTCACATCTGTGCCATAACCTACTGCCCCCTCCTCTCCTGCACACCTGTGCCGTCACCTACCGCCCCCTCCTCTCCTGCACACATGTGCCGTCACTTACCGCCCCTTCCTCTCCTGCGTCTCTGTATCGTCACCTACTGCCCCCTCCTCTCCTGCTCCTCTGTGCCGTCACCTACCGCCCCTTCCTCTCCTGCGTCTCTGTATCGTCACCTACTGCCCCCTCCTCTCCTGCTCCTCTGTGCCGTCACCTACCGCCCCTTCCTCTCCTGCGTCTCTGTATCGTCACCTACTGCCCCCTCCTCTCCTGCTCCTCTGTGCTATCACCTCCTGCCCCCTCCTCTCCTGCGCCTCTGTGCCATCACCTACCGCCCCCTCCTCTCCTGCTCCTCTGTGCTATCACCTCCTGCCCCCTCCTCTCCTGCGCCTCTGTGCCATCACCTACCGCCCCCTCCTCTTCTGGGTCTCTGTATCGTCGCCTACTGCCCCCTCGTCTCCTGCGCCTCTGTGCTATCACCTCCTGCGCCTCTGTGCCATCATCTACCGCCCTCTCCTCTCCTGAGCCTCTGTATCATCACCTACCGCCCTCTCCTGTCATGCGCCTCTGTGCCGTCATCTACTGTCCCCTCTCTTGCGCCTCTGTGCCATCATCTACCGCCCCCTCCTCTCCAGCACACCTGTACCATCACCTACCACCTCTCCTGCGCCTCTGTGTCATCATCCACCGCCCCCTCCTGTCCTGCGCCTCTGTGCCGTCATATACTGCCCCCTCCTCTCCTGCGCCTCTGTGCCGTCACCCACCGCCCCCTCCTGTACTGCGCCTTTGTGCCATCACCCACAGGCCCCCTCCTGTCATGTGCCTATGTGCCGTCACCTACTGCCCCCTCTCCTGCGCCTCTGTCGTCACGTACTGCCCCCTCCTCTCCTGCGCCTCTGTGCCGTCATATACTGCCCCCTCCTCTCCTGCGCCTCTGTGCAGTCACCCACCGCCCCCTCCTGTCATGTGCCTATGTGCCGTCACCTACTGCCCCCTCTCCTGCGCCTCTGTCGTCACGTACTGCCCCCTCCTCTCCTGCGCCTCTGTGCCGTCATATACTGCCCCCTCCTCTCCTGCGCCTCTGTGCAGTCACCCACCACCCCCTCCTGTCATGTGCCTATGTGCCGTCACCTACTGCCCCCTCTCCTGCACCTTTGTGCCGTCACCCACAGGCCCCCTCCTTTCATGCGCCTATGTGCCATCACCTACTGCCCCCTACTCTCCTGTGCCTCTGTCGTCACCTACTGCCCCCTCCTCTCCTGCGCCTCTGTGTCATCTACCAGTTCCTCCCTCCACTCTTACGCACCCTCCCACACGCTGGTGTTGTCCCCTACCGTCCCCCTCCCTTGTGCCTGCGTTTCCCCTCCTGTACTTTTTGATTTGCTCGGCTTTTACTTCCTATGTGAAATTTATTTGCTTTGTACTTTTGATGCCGCCTCTGCTCTTTTGCACTTTCTTCATTTTGCAGTCTTATTTTTAATAACCTCTTTGCTGCTTATATGTTGCCTATTCCCCATTTTCATATATTTACATCATTTTGTAACTTTTTTTTAATATATCCTTTTATTGGATTTATATACATATAGTTAAATACACAGAGACATCATGTCTGTAAGCATTCCGACATTTTATGCGCATTAAACATAGTAAAGGTCTTGCAGCCATTTGCTTCTGTAATGTCCTGTTCAAACTTCCCTATTTCTCATGTAAAGTGTAAGCCTTGTCTTCCATATATAACGTACAGTGCTGAGTTGTTTTTTCACCTTTATAATTGTTTGTTTCTCTAGGATGGTGGACAATGATATCCCGTTAGAAAAACGCTACGTGTTCCTGAAGCGACTGTGCCAAGTTCTGTGTGGGATGGGTAACCAGCTTTGTGCCCTGTCATTGGTGAGAATCAGATAAAATCTATATAAAAAAAAGCCCTATATCCCCTGACGTTGTGCCGGCTGAGCCCCTTGAAGTTGTGCCAGCTGAGCCCCCTGACGTTGTGCCAGACTCTTTTGCAACTTGTTTCTTAACTCAGTTTTTGTGAACAGTGTACACTTATGTGTTATCTGTTTTTGGGAGTTACTCACATTTTATTTTTTTATTTCTTGTAACCAGCCACCAACCAGCTTTAACAAGCCAGTTAACTTCAGCAAGTACCTGGATTCCTTGCTTGGCTTCACTAGGCACCCGAGTCAGGTAACTGTAAAGATTATATTGCAGAGTTGGTTGTAATTTGTTTTTATGTTTTTTTCCCCTTTATAACGTTATTCAGAAGTAAAATGTTTCTCCAACATAGGTGTGTCCGGTCCACGGCGTCATCCTTACTTGTGGGATATTCTCTTCCCCAACAGGAAATGGCAAAGAGCCCAGCAAAGCTGGTCACATGATCCCTCCTAGGCTCCGCCTACCCCAGTCATTCTCTTTGCCGTTGTACAGGCAACATCTCCACGGAGATGGCTTAGAGTTTTTTAGTGTTTAACTGTAGTTTTTATTATTCAATCAAGAGTTTGTTATTTTAAAATAGTGCTGGTATGTACTATTTACTCAGAAACAGAAAAGAGATGAAGATTTCTGTTTGTATGAGGAAAATGATTTTAGCACCGTAACTAAAATCCATGGCTGTTCCACACAGGACTGTTGAGAGCAATTAACTTCAGTTGGGGGAACAGTGTGCAGTCTCTTACTGCTTGAGGTATGACACATTCTAACAAGACGATGTAATGCTGGAAGCTGTCATTTTCCCTATGGGATCCGGTAAGCCATGTTTATTAAGATAGTAAATAAGGGCTTCACAAGGGCTTATTAAGACTGTAGACTTTTTCTGGGCTAAATCGATTCATTATTAACACATATTTAGCCTTGAGGAATCATTTAATCTGGGTATTTTGATAAGATTATATCGGCAGGCACTGTTTTAGACACCTTATTCTTTAGGGACTTTCCCTAATCATTGTCAGAGCCTCATTTTCGCGCCGGTATGGCGCACTTGTTTTTGAGAACAATGGCATGCAGCTGCATGTGTGTGGAGCTCTGATACATAGAAAAGTCTTTCTGAAGGCATCATTTGGTATCGTATTCCCCTTTGGGCTTGGTTGGGTCTCAGCAAAGCAGATTCCAGGGACTGTAAAGGGGTTAAATATAAAAACGGCTCCGGTTCCGTTATTTTAAGGGTTAAAGCTTCCAAATTTGGTGTGCAATACTTTTAAGGCTTTAAGACACTGTGGTGAAATTTTGGTGAATTTTGAACAATTCCTTCATACTTTTTCGCAATTGCAGTAATAAAGTGTGTTTAGTTTAAAATTTAAAGTGACAGTAACGGTTTTATTTTAAAACGTTTTTTGTGCTTTGTTATCAAGTTTATGCCTGTTTAACATGTCTGAACTACCAGATAGATTGTGTTCTGACTGTGGGGAAACCAAGGTTCCTTCTCATTTAACTATATGTATTTTATGTCATAAAAAAAAATTTAGTAAAAATGATGCCCAAGATGATTCCTCAAGTGAGGGGAGTAAGCATGGTACTGCATCATCCCCTCCTTCGTCTACACCAGTCTTGCCCATACAGGAGGCCCCTAGTACATCTAGTGCGCCAATACTCCTTACTATGCAACATTTAACGGCTGTAATGGATAATTCTATCAAAAACATTTTAGCCAATATGCCCACTTATCAGCGAAAGCGCGACTGCTCTGTTTTAGAAAATTCTGTAGAGCATGAGAACGCTGATGATATGGTTTCTGAAGGGCCCCTACACCAGTCTGAGGGGGCCAGGGAGGTTTTGTCTGAGGGAGAAATTTCAGATTCAGGAAACATTTCTCAACAAGCTGAACCTGATGTGATTACTTTTAAATTTAAGTTGGAACATCTCCGCGCTCTGCTTAAGGAGGTGTTATCCAATTTGGATGATTGTGATTATCTGGTCGTTCCAGAACCACTATGTAAAATGGAAAAGTTCTTAGAGGCCCCGGGGCCCCCCGAAGCTTTTCCTATATCCAAGCGGGTGGCGTACATTGTTAGTAAAGAATGGGACAGGCCCGGTATACCTTTAGTACCTCCCCCCATATTTATAAAATTGTTTTCCTATAGTCGACCCCAGAAAGGACTGATGGCAGACAGTCCCCAAGGTCGAGGGGGCGGTTTCTACTCTACACAAGCGCGCCACTATACCCATAGAAGATAGTTGTGCTTTCCAAGATCCTATGGATAAATAATTAGAAGGTCTGCTAAAGATGTTTGTTCAGCAAGGTTCCCTTCTACAACCAATTGCATGCATTGTCCCTGTCACTGCAGCCGCGTGTTTCTAGTTTGATGAGCTAGGAAAGGCGATTATTAGTAATTCTTCTTCTTATGAGGAGATTATGGACAGAATTCGTGCTCTTAAATTGGCTAATTCTTTCTACCGATAAATATTCTGGAACTGAGAGCGATATTCAATGCTCTCAAAGCTTGGCCTCAGCTAGCGAGGGCCAAGTTCATACATCAACCATCAGGGGGGAACAAGGAGTTCCCTAGCGATGGAAGAAGTGACCAAAATCATTCTATGGGCGGAGTCTCACTCCTGCCACCTGTCTGCTATCCACATCCCAGGAGTGGAAAATTGGGAAGCGGATTTTCTGAGTCGTCAGACATTGCATCCGGGGGAGTGGGAACTCCATCCGGAAATCTTTGCCCAAGTCACTCAACCGTGGGGCATTCCAGACATGGATCTGATGGCCTCTCGTCAGAACTTCAGAGTTCCTTACTACGGGTACAGATCCAGGGATCCCAAGGCGGCTCTAGTGGATGCACTAGTAGCACCTTGGACCTTCAAACTAGCTTATGTGTTCCCGCCGTTTCCTCTCATCCCCAGGCTGGTAGCCAGGATCAATCAGGAGAGGGCGTCGGTGATTTTGATAGCTCCTGCGTGGCCACGCAGGACTTGGTATGCAGATCTGGTGAATATGTCATCGGCTCCACCATGGAAGCTACCTTTGAGACGAGACCTTCTTGTTCTAGGTCCGTTCGACCCACTCCAGCTGACTGCTTGGAGATTGAACGCTTGATCTTATCAAAGCGAGGGTTCTCAGATTCTGTTATTAATACTCTTGTTCAGGCCTGAAAGCCTGTAACCAGAAAAATTACCACATAATTTGGTATATCTGTTGGTGTGAATCTGCAGGATTCCCTTGGGACAAGGTTAAGATTCCTAAGAGTCTATCCTTCCTTCGAGAAGGATTGGAAAAAGGGATTATCTGCAAGTTCCTTGATGGGACAGATTTCTGCCTTGTCTGTGTTACTTCACAAAAAGCTGGCAGCTGTGCCAGATGTTCTAGCCTTTGTTCAGGCTCTGGTTAGAATCAAGCCTGTTTACAAAATTTTGACTCCTCCTTGGAGTCTCAACCTAGTTCTTTCAGTTCTTCAGGGGGTTCCGTTTGAACCCTTACATTCCGTTGATATTAAGTTATTATCTTGGAAAGTTTTGTTTTTGGTTGCAATTTCTTCTGCTAGAAGAGTTTCAGAATTATCTGCTCTGCAGTGTTCTTCTCCTTATCTGGTGTTCCATGCAGATAAGGTGGTTTTGCGTACTAAACCTGGTTTTCTTCCAAAAGTTGTTTCTAACAAAAACATTAACCAGGAGATAGTTGTGCCTTCTTTGTGTCCTAATCCAGTTTCAAAGAAGGAACGTTTGTTGCACAACTTGGATGTAGTTCGTGCTCTCAAATTTTACTTAGCAGCTACTAAGGATTTCAGACAAACTTTGTCTTTGTTTGTTGTTTATTCTGGTAAACGGAGAGGTCAAAAAGCAACTTCTACCTCTCTCTCCTTCTGGATTAAAAGCATTATCCGATTGGCTTATGAGACTGCCGGACGGCAGCCTCCTGAAAGAATCACAGCTCACTCCACTAGGGCTGTGGCTTCCACATGGGCCTTCAAGAACGAGGCTTCTGTTGATCAGATATGTAAGGCAGCGACTTGGTCTTCACTGCACACTTTTTCTAAATTTTACAAATTTGATAATTTTGCTTCTTCTGAGGCTAATTTTGGGAGAAAGGTTTTGCAAGCCGTGGTGCCTTCCATTTAGGTGACCTGATTTGCTCCCTCCCTTCATCCGTGTCCTAAAGCTTTGGTATTGGTTCCCACAAGTAAGGATGACGCCGTGGACCGGACACACCTATGTTGGAGAAAACAGAATTTATGTTTACCTGATAAATTACTTTCTCCAACGGTGTGTCCGGTCCACGGCCCGCCCTGGTTTTTTTAATCAGGTCTGATAATTTATTTTCTTTAACTACAGTCACCACGGTAACATATGGTTTCTCCTATGCAAATATTCCTCCTTAACGTCGGTCGAATGACTGGGGTAGGCGGAGCCTAGGAGGGATCATGTGACCAGCTTTGCTGGGCTCTTTGCCATTTCCTGTTGGGGAAGAGAATATCCCACAAGTAAGGATGACGCCGTGGACCGGACACACCGTTGGAGAAAGTAATTTATCAGGTAAACATAAATTCTGTTTTTCATGTTTTTGTATATTAAGAAAATATTCCCTAAATCACAAGTAATTACATTCCGCACGTTAACCCGCACATCTGGTGTAATTTACCCCTCCAACAACAGACAGTCTTGTGCTTTTCTCAGGTCATTGCTTCTTCATTTCAAGCCCTTAATATTCTGCTGCTCCTTTCTCTATACATTTTACTTTCTAACCTCATTATAACTATTTCTTTTTAATGACACGATGAGTCTACGGATCATCTAATTACTATTGGGAATATCTTTCCTGCCCAGCAGGAGGCAGCAAAGAGCACCACAGCAAAAGCTGTTAAATATAACCTCCCTTCCCTCCCATCCTAGTCATTCTCTTTGCGTATGTTAGTGCTAGGAAGTGGTAAAGTTAGGTGTTAGTAAAAAATTCTTCAATCAAGAGTTTATTATTTTTAAAGTAGTACAAGATTGTGCTGCTTTGTCCTAGGGTGTAGCCGTAGTCCATATAAGTCTCTTTAGTAGAGCAGTGGTGGCTTTAGAGCAATGGGAACTGGTGAGACATAATTCTCACTGTGCCTCCCATGTAATTTATGCTGCCCTAATCCGGATAGTCTGAATAGCATTACTCAGGCTTTATCTTTTATCCACAGGGAGAGGACCTCTCAAACCTGGTGAGCTGCCTTGCTGTCTGGCAGATTTAAGAGGTAAATGCTGACTTTTAATCTGGGTCTGGGAGAAAGGATCTCAGAAGTGGAGCACTTTAATTAATTGGGACAAAAAAGCCTCCTATAGATAAAAGGAGGAGACTTTATGGCAGCACTATTTAAGCAGGCACTGGGACGGTTAAATATAGAAGGCTCTGTGTATGGTGGTTTTCACTACTTCTGGTGACGTAATTTTAACATGAAAAGCCGACCGAGAGATTATTTTCTTAAACGCCCAAGATGGCCAGAGCTATGTGTGTCGCCAATATGGGTTGCGCACCACTTTCTCAGTACTTCCTGTTGTCGAAAGAAACTAGAGGGTCACTAATAAGTCCTCAGAATTTTTCTTGGAAATTGAACGCTTGAACACAAGCGTTAAGACCGGACAGCGGTTCGTGATAACTTCTAAACAGCCGAGTTCCAGATCTTCTACTGAGGGGACTGTAATGGTGTCAGAAGGGCAGGTAGGCACCTCAGCAAAGTTAAGCTGAGGTGTAGAGGTGTTCTGCAGTGTTTGTGTTAGCCTTTTTTGTACACAAAAGTAAAAAAGTTACAGTTTAAAATTTAAAGAGACAGTAATGTTTTTTTATGTTTAAATTTAAATAAAAGATTTTTACTTAACTTACTGCAAAATGTCAATTCTTTATGTTTTGATGCCAATGTGGAACCACCAATCCCTTTCTGTTCTTCATGTATTGAAAGAAAGTTAAATTATAGGGGTAGACTTTTTTTCTGAGCCAACATTTTCTAAGGCGGATGCTGTTCAGGAGTCTAATGACATAAGCCTGAGGAGGAGGATACTTCTGTAGCATCTGAGGGTGAAATCTCAGATTCTGACAGTGTAATTCCTCCTGCTGATACTGAAGTTGTTTCTTTCAGGTTTAAGCTAGAACACCTCCGTCTATTACTTAAGGAGGTTTTAGCTACATTGGACGACAGCAACACCGTGGTCGTAGTTAATCCTAGAAATCCAGTAAGATAAATATTTTGATGTACCTTCCTCAATGGAGTTTTTTCCTGTACCAGATAGAGCTACTTAGATAATTGCTATGGAATGGGATAGACCAGGTATCCCTTTTTCTCTTTCTCCTATATTTAAAAAGATGTTTCCCATAGCGGACTCTATCAAGGAGGCTTGGCAAACAGTACCCAAGGTGGAAGGAGCTGTTTCCACCCTGGCCAAGAGAACTACTATTCCCATAGAGGATAGTTGTGCCTTTAAAGATCCTATGAACAAAAAGTTAGAATGGTTACTCAAAAAGGTATATGTACACCAAGGTTTACAATGGCAACCTGCTGTGTGCATTGCTACCGTCACTAGTGTGGCGTCATATTGGTTTGATGCGTTGTCTGATGCTATTAGGACAGACACTCGCCTTGATGAGATCCAGGATAGAATAAAAGCCCTTAAGTTGGCTAATTCCTTTATTACTAATGCTTCCCTTCAGGTTATCAAACTGGGAGCAAAGATTTCAGGTTTTTCTGTCCTAGCCCGCAGAGCCTTATGGTTAAAGCCTTGGTCTGCGGATGTATCATCTAAGTCTAAACTTTTTTTTTTTTTTTTGGTTTTTCAAAAAGACTTTATTATATCAAGTTGCAACATATATCAAACAGTATCCAAACAGTTTGACCATAGTACAGAAGAGCAAATAAAAACTCAATCATTATACAGATTATTTCAAAGAATAAAGATTCTTCTCATAGTGTTAAGGTGGTGAAAATACTTATCAATAAGTTTAACCTAACTCTTCCATATGGGAGAGTATTCTAAATCACATATACAACTTGACATATCTTCAATATAACTTTCAACAATTCAAACAAAAACAAGTTCAGAATATATCTATATGGCTATGAATGGCATTAATCTGTAAACCTATGTGCAGATTATGAAAGAGGATATTGTGTATTTTGATAAGTGAGTTCCAGAAATCTTAAAATCCTAAAGAGGTCTAGAGTGTTATATGTTTATTGAGACTTAATGGAGAGTATTTAAAACAGCGGTGGGTTTTAAGGAGTAGAGATACTCTTCCCAAAGCAAGCGAATGGATAAGAAGTCTTCTGTTTTATGCAGTTTTGTATAGTGGTATTGCTCTAGTTCTATAGCAGTGGACACTCTATCACGCCAAAATTGTATAGATGGTAGGGTGGACTGTTTCCAGTAGTACGGGATATACCTTTTGGCCGTGTTAATCATTACAGTGGTAAGTTTAAGTCGTAATGAGCAAGTTATCTGTGGGATAAAGTTGAAGAGAAAGGTCCAAGGGGTAAGTGGCAGAGAAGTTCCTATCACTATTCGTATTTCTTTTCTAATATCTCACCAGTACGTTTGTGCAATCGGGCATGACCACCATAGGTGAATGAAGGTACCTCGTTGTGTGCAACCTCTCCAGCAGTTGGTATTAATGTGTGGAAATAACCTTCCTAATCTGTCAGGGGTGTAATGCCATCTGCAAAGGAGTTTTATGTTCATTTCCGCTATGTTCATGGAAGAAGCAGAAGAACTAGTTTGTTTATATATTATTTTACACGTTTTAGGTGGTTGCTGTTCGTTAAGCTCTTTCTCCCAGCCAACGGTATAGGATGGGGGATGGATTGAGCAGTCTGTTAGTAGTAATTTATATGATATGGAGAAGATGCCCGTTGTCGGGAGGGATAGGTAGCATAAGGATTCAAATGGAGTTAAAGGTCGGGTCAAGTTGTGTCTCTCTATGTGTGAGGCAAAGTAGTGTGCAAGTTGGTGGTATGCAAGCCAGTTCTTGAGGGTAGATCCCATTATCTCAGCCACTTCCTCTCTGGGTTTTAACTTGCTGTTCTGTAAAAGTCAATGATGGGGTATCGCCTGAGTTAGACTAGGGTTATCAGTGTAGTGGGAGGTGAGTTGAAACGGGGTTGCAGGGTTACCTATGAGGGGTGTTAGAGGAGAATAAGATGTAGAAATAGACTTATGTCTTCTCAGGATTTTCCCCCATACGTTAAGCGTTTCTCGTGCCAAGAGGGGGAGTTCTAGGTTTCCCTTATCACGTTTTGCTGTGAGCCAGCATCTTCCTCCCAATTTACCCTCCCTTGCGAGTGCGTGTTCTAAGCCTACCCATTCCTTATGGCGGGAGTGTTTGCACCAGTCAACTATTCTGGCCATGAAGGTAGCATAACGGTATAGTAATATGTTAGGGACTCCAAGTCCTCCCTCCAGTTTAGGGCGATACAGGGTTTGTGTGGCGATCCTAGGGCGCTTATGACTCCAAATATTTGAGTTAATAAGTTTCTGTAAGGAATAAATAGTGGAATCATGGATGGGGCTGGGTATCGCCTGTAGAACATACAGAATTTTAGGAAGCATTACCATTTTAATGGCATTCACCCTTCCCAACCAAGAGATTGGTTTGTTGGACCATGAAGATAGTGTAGCTTTAATGTGGTTTCTCAGAGGGTTAAAGTTTAGGGGAATTATCTCTTGTAGGCATGGTGAAATTATGATCCCTATATATTTGAGTGCTTTGGGTTGGTGTTTGAATTTATGTGAGTGTAGTATGTGTAAGTCTTCAAGAGGTGTTTCCAAGTTAATAAATTCCGATTTTGTATTATTTATACGAAAGTTGGACAGCGTCCCATACTTCTGAAACAGAAGCATTAGGGAAGGAATAGAGGTAGGGAGGTTCGTGAGTTTTAGTATGACTTCATCTGCATATAGGGATACCTTATATTCCTTTTGTCCTATGGTAATACCGGTGATCTGAGGTGTGGTTCTGATGTATGCTGCCAAAACCTCCATTGCCAGAATAAACAATGTTGGGGAAAGTGGGCATCCTTGTCTAGTGCCGTTGTTTATGTGGAAAGGGTGAGATAAGGAGTCGTTTAATTTTATTCTAGCCATGGGATTGTTGTATAGTGCAAAGATCATATGGATAAATTGATCGTCAAATCCAAATTTTCTCAGAGTCTGAGTCAGAAAAGGCCAGCTAAGACGATCAAACGCCTTTTCGGCATCTAGTGATAAAACAATAGAGGGGATATGGTTGGTTGTAGCGTGTTTTATAATATTTAGTATTTTTATGGTGTTATCTCGGGCCTCTCTACGAGGGGTGAAACCTACTTGGTTAGTATGTATATCTGGAATAATCTTGTTCAGTCGAGTGGCCAGGATTTTAGCATATAATTTAATGTCCAGATTTAGCAGTGAGTTGGGACGGAAATTAGAGGGTGTTGTAGCCGGTTTACCGGGTTTGGGCAACACTACCACATGTGCCTCTAGCATAGAGGAAGGGAATTGTGCCCCATCTATTATAGAATTAAATAATCTTGTTAAATGAGGTACTATGGTGTCTTTAAACGTCTGGTAATATTTAGCAGAAAGTCCATCGGGGCCTGGGCTTTTCCCTGATTTTAACTCCTGGATTGCAAGTATGACTTCTTGTGGGGTAATATATGAATTGATGTCCTTCAGTTGTGTACTATCAATAGATGGAAGCTGGCACTCTTGAAGGATTTTTAAGGTATCATGCGAAAGTTGATCTAAGGGGATCTCAGAGTGTATATTATATAGAGTTGAATAGTAGGTGTGGAATACCTTAAGAATATCTGGGGTGGTTTTTTAAGGGGGTTTACCTGAAGTTTGTATGTCATAAATATATGATTTGAGTTTTCTTTTCCTAAGTGATCTAGCTAGGTATTTACCTGCTCTGTTTCCTTCAAAATGAAACAAGCTATTTGTTTTCCGTTTTAAAGTATGATATTCTATCTGCAGGAAGTCATCTAATGCCTTCCGTATAGCTGTTATCTCGTCTAGGATAGAAAGATTTGTTGGGGATAATTTCTCCAACATAGGTGTGTCCGGTCCACGGCGTCATCCTTACTTGTGGGATATTCTCTTCCCCAACAGGAAATGGCAAAGAGCCCAGCAAAGCTGGTCACATGATCCCTCCTAGGCTCCGCCTACCCCAGTCATTCTCTTTGCCGTTGTACAGGCAACATCTCCACGGAGATGGCTTAGAGTATATTACACATATTTAGCCTTGAGGAATCATTTAATCTGGGTATTTTGGTAAAATTATATCGGCAGGCACTGTTTTAGACACCTTATTCTTTAGGGGCTTTCCCTAATCATAGGCAGAGCCTCATTTTCGCGCCGGTATTGCGCACTTGTTTTTGAGAGGCATGACATGCAGTCGCATGTGTGAGGAGCTCTGATACATAGAAAAGACTTTCTGAAGGCGTCATTTGGTATCGTATTCCCCTTTGGGCTTGGTTGGGTCTCAGCAAAGCAGATACCAGGGACTGTAAAGGGGTTAAAGTTAAAAACGGCTCCGGTTCCGTTATTTTAAGGGTTAAAGCTTCCAAATTTGGTGTGCAATACTTTTAAGGCTTTAAGACACTGTGGTGAAATTTTGGTGAATTTTGAACAATTCCTTCATACTTTTTAGCAATTGCAGTAATAAAGTGTGTTCAGTTTAAAATTTAAAGTGACAGTAACGGTTTTATTTTAAAACGTTTTTTGTACTTTGTTATCAAGTTTATGCCTGTTTAACATGTCTGAACTACCAGATAGACTGTGTTCTGAATGTGGGGAAGCCAGGGTTCCTTCTCATTTAAATAAATGTGATTTATGTGACAATGAAAATGATGCCCAAGATGATTCCTCAAGTGAGGGGAGTAAGCATGGTACTGCATCATTCCCTCCTTCGTCTACACGAGTCTTGCCCACTCAGGAGGCCCCTAGTACATCTAGCGCGCCAATACTCCTTACTATGCAACAATTAACGGCTGTAATGGATAATTCTATCAAAAACATTTTAGCCAAAATGCCCACTTATCAGCGAAAGCGCGACTGCTCTGTTTTAGATACTGAAGAGCATGAGGACGCTGATGATAATGGTTCTGAAATGCCCCTACACCAGTCTGATGGGGCCAGGGAGGTTTTGTCTGAGGGAGAAATTTCAGATTCAGGAAAAATTTCTCAACAAGCTGAACCCGATGTGATTACATTTAAATTTAAGTTGGAACATCTCCGCGCTCTGCTTAAGGAGGTATTATCCACTCTGGATGATTGTGAGAATTTGATCATCCCAGAGAAACTATGTAAAATGGACAAGTTCCTAGAGGTCCCGGGGCTCCCAGAAGCTTTTCCTATACCCAAGCGGGTGGCGGACATTGTAAATAAAGAATGGGAAAGGCCCGGTATACCTTTCGTCCCTCCCCCCATATTTAAAAAATTGTTTCCTATGGTCGACCCCAGAAAGGACTTATGGCAGACAGTCCCCAAGGTCGAGGGAGCGGTTTCTACTTTAAACAAACGCACCACTATACCCATAGAAGATAGTTGTGCTTTCAAAGATCCTATGGATAAAAAATTAGAAGGTTTACTTAAAAAGATGTTTGTTCAGCAGGGTTACCTTCTACAACCAATTTCATGCATTGTCCCTGTCACTACAGCCGCGTGTTTCTGGTTCGATGAGCTAGTAAAGGCGGTCGATAGTGATTCTCCTCCTTATGAGGAGATTATGGACAGAATCCGTGCTCGCAAATTGGCTAATTCTTTCACCCTAGACGCCACTTTGCAATTGGCTAGGTTAGCGGCTAAGAATTCTGGGTTTGCTATTGTGGCGCGCAGAGCGCTTTGGTTGAAATCTTGGTCAGCTGATGCGTCTTCCAAGAACAAACTACTTAACATTCCTTTCAAGGGGAAAACGCTGTTTGGCCCTGACTTGAAAGAGATTATCTCTGATATCACTGGGGGTAAGGGCCACGCCCTTCCTCAGGATCGGTCTTTCAAGACCAAAAATAAACCTAATTTTCGTCCCTTTCGTAGAAACGGACCAGCCCAAAGTGCTACGTCCTCTAAGCAAGAGGGTAATACTTCTCAAGCCAAGCCAGCTTGGAGACCAATGCAAGGCTGGAACAAGGGAAAGCAGGCCAAGAAACCTGCCACTGCTACCAAGACAGCATGAAATGTTGGCCCCCGATCCGGGACCGGATCTGGTGGGGGGCAGACTCTCTCTCTTCGCTCAGGCTTGGGCAAGAGATGTTCTGGATCCTTGGGCACTAGAAATAGTCTCCCAAGGTTATCTTCTGGAATTCAAGGGGCTTCCCCCAAGGGGGAGGTTCCACAGGTCTCAGTTGTCTTCAGACCACATAAAAAGACAGGCATTCTTACATTGTGTAGAAGACCTGTTAAAAATGGGAGTGATTCATCCTGTTCCATTAGGAGAACAAGGGATGGGGTTCTACTCCAATCTGTTCATAGTTCCCAAAAAAGAGGGAACGTTCAGACCAATCTTAGATCTCAAGATCTTAAACAAGTTTCTCAAGGTTCCATCGTTCAAAATGGAAACCATTCGAACAATTCTTCCTTCCATCCAGGAAGGTCAATTCATGACCACGGTGGATTTAAAGGATGCGTATCTACATATTCCTATCCACAAGGAACATCATCGGTTCCTAAGGTTCGCATTCCTGGACAAGCATTACCAGTTCGTGGCGCTTCCTTTCGGATTAGCCACTGCTCCAAGGATTTTCACAAAGGTACTAGGGTCCCTTCTAGCGGTGCTAAGACCAAGGGGCATTGCAGTAGTACCTTACTTGGACGACATTCTGATTCAAGCGTCGTCCCTTCCTCAAGCAAAGGCTCACACGGACATAGTCCTGGCCTTTCTCAGATCTCACGGATGGAAAGTGAACGTGGAAAAGAGTTCTCTATCTCCGTCGACAAGAGTTCCCTTCTTGGGAACAATAATAGACTCCTTAGAAATGAGGATTTTTCTGACAGAGGCCAGAAAAACAAAACTTCTAAACTCTTGTCGGATACTTCATTCCGTTCCTCTTCCTTCCATAGCGCAGTGCATGGAAGTGATAGGTTTGATGGTAGCGGCAATGGACATAGTTCCTTTTGCGCGCATTCATCTAAGACCATTACAACTGTGTATGCTCAGTCAGTGGAATGGGGACTATACAGACTTGTCTCCGAAGATACAAGTAAATCAGAGGACCAGAGACTCACTCCGTTGGTGGCTGTCCCTGGACAACCTGTCACAAGGGATGACCTTCCGCAGACCAGAGTGGGTCATTGTCACGACCGACGCCAGTCTGATGGGCTGGGGCGCGGTCTGGGGATCCCTGAAAGCTCAGGGTCTTTGGTCTCGGGAAGAATCTCTTCTACCGATAAATATTCTGGAACTGAGAGCGATATTCAATGCTCTCAAGGCTTGGCCTCAGCTAGCGAGGGCCAAGTTCATACGGTTTCAATCAGACAACATGACAACTGTTGCGTACATCAACCATCAGGGGGGAACAAGGAGTTCCCTGGCGATGGAAGAAGTGACCAAAATCATTCAATGGGCGGAGACTCGCTCCTGCCACCTGTCTGCAATCCACATCCCAGGAGTGGAAAATTGGGAAGCGGATTTTCTGAGTCGTCAGACATTGCATCCGGGGGAGTGGGAACTCCATCCGGAAATCTTTGCCCAAATCACTCAACTGTGGGGCATTCCAGACATGGATCTGATGGCCTCTTGTCAGAACTTCAAGGTTCCTTGTTACGGGTCCAGATCCAGGGATCCCAAGGCGACTCTAGTAGATGCACTAGTAGCACCTTGGACCTTCAAACTAGCTTATGTATTCCCGCCGTTTCCTCTCATCCCCAGGGTGGTAGCCAGGATCAATCAGGAGAGGGCGTCGGTGATCTTGATAGCTCCTGCGTGGCCACGCAGGACTTGGTATGCAGATCTGGTGAATATGTCATCGGCTCCACCATGGAAGCTGCCTTTGAGACGAGACCTTCTTGTTCAAGGTCCGTTCGAACATCCGAATCTGGTCTCACTCCAGCTGACTGCTTGGAGATTGAACGCTTGATCTTATCAAAGCGAGGGTTCTCAGATTCTGTTATTGATACTCTTGTTCAGGCCAGAAAGCCTGTAACTAGAAAAATTTACCACAAAATTTGGAAAAAATATATCTGTTGGTGTGAATCTAAAGGATTCCCTTGGGACAAGGTTAAGATTCCTAAGATTCTATCCTTCCTTCAAGAAGGATTGGAAAAAGGATTATCTGCAAGTTCCTTGAAGGGACAGATTTCTGCCTTGTCTGTGTTACTTCACAAAAAGCTGGCAGCTGTGCCAGATGTTCAAGCCTTTGTTCAGGCTCTGGTTAGAATCAAGCCTGTTTACAAACCTTTGACTCCTCCTTGGAGTCTCAACTTAGTTCTTTCAGTTCTTCAGGGGGTTCCGTTTGAACCCTTACATTCCGTTGATATTAAGTTATTATCTTGGAAAGTTTTGTTTTTGGTTGCAATTTCTTCTGCTAGAAGAGTTTCAGAATTATCTGCTCTGCAGTGTTCTCCTCCTTATCTGGTGTTCCATGCAGATAAGGTGGTTTTACGTACTAAACCTGGTTTTCTTCCAAAAGTTGTTTCTAACAAAAACATTAACCAGGAGATAGTCGTGCCTTCTCTGTGTCCGAAACCAGTTTCGAAGAAGGAACGTTTGTTGCACAATTTGGATGTTGTTTGCGCTCTAAAATTCTATTTAGATGCTACAAAGGATTTTAGACAAACATCTTCCTTGTTTGTTGTTTATTCTGGTAAAAGGAGAGGTCAAAAAGCAACTTCTACCTCTCTCTCTTTTTGGATTAAAAGCATCATCAGATTGGCTTACGAGACTGCCGGACGGCAGCCTCCTGAAAGAATCACAGCTCATTCCACTAGGGCTGTGGCTTCCACATGGGCCTTCAAGAACGAGGCTTCTGTTGATCAGATATGTAGGGCAGCGACTTGGTCTTCACTGCACACTTTTACCAAATTTTACAAGTTTGATACTTTTGCTTCTTCTGAGGCTATTTTTGGGAGAAAGGTTTTGCAAGCCGTGGTGCCTTCCATTTAGGTGACCTGATTTGCTCCCTCCCTTCATCTGTGTCCTAAAGCTTTGGTATTGGTTCCCACAAGTAAGGATGACGCCGTGGACCGGACACACCTATGTTGGAGAAAACAGAATTTATGTTTACCTGATAAATTACTTTCTCCAACGGTGTGTCCGGTCCACGGCCCGCCCTGGTTTTTTAATCAGGTCTGATAATTTATTTTCTTTAACTACAGTCACCACGGTATCATATGGTTTCTCCTATGCAAATATTCCTCCTTAACGTCGGTCGAATGACTGGGGTAGGCGGAGCCTAGGAGGGATCATGTGACCAGCTTTGCTGGGCTCTTTGCCATTTCCTGTTGGGGAAGAGAATATCCCACAAGTAAGGATGACGCCGTGGACCGGACACACCGTTGGAGAAAGTAATTTATCAGGTAAACATAAATTCTGTTTTATGTTGAAGGGTGAAATGTGAAAGTTTGGAGGTAAGGTCGTGGTATTTTTGTTGTTGTATCTTGTTAACCTTAGATTTCAATTTGATAAATTCACCTCTAAGGAAGCATTTATGTGCCTCCCAAACTGAAAACTGATTGGGTGTTGAAGGGACGTTGATAAGGAAGTATTTCTCTAAAGTTTTATAAAGTTTTATAATATTGTCCACATTACTCAGGAGGGTGTCGTCTAACATCCAGTGGTAATGATTTGTGGTTCGTTCTGGCCAATTAATATGTAATTGAACTGCGGAGTGATCAGACCATGGAGTGGGTTTGATTGTACATTTAGTGACTTGAGATAGGCCAAGTTGGTTAGTAAAGATATAGTCAATCCGACTATATCTAAGGATTAAGCCTGTGTTTAAAACTGTTGCTCCTCCGTGGAGCTTAAACTTGGTTCTTAAAGTTCTTCAAGGAGTTCCGTTTGAACCCCTTCATTCCATTGATATTAAGCTTTTATCTTGGAAAGTTCTATTTTTGATGGCTATTCCCTCGGCTCGAAGAGTCTCTAAGTTATCTGCCTTACATTGTGATTCTCCTTATCTGATTTTCCATTCAGACAAGGTAGTTCTGCGTACTAAACCTGGGTTTTTACCTAAGGTAGTTTCTAACAGGAATATCAATCAAGAGATTGTTGTCCCATCATTGTGCCCTAATCCTTCTTCAAAGAAGGAACGTCTTTTGCATAATCTGGACGTCGTCCGTGCCCTGAAGTTCTATTTACAGGCAACTAAAGATTTTCGTCAAACTTCTTCCCTGTTTGTCGTTTACTCGGGACAGAGGAGAGGTCAAAAAGCTTCGGCAACCTCTCTCTCCTTTTGGCTTCGTAGCATAATACGCTTAGCCTATGAGACTGCTGGACAGCAGCCCCCTGAAAGAATTACAGCTCATTCTACTAGAGCTGTGGCTTCCACCTGGGCCTTTAAGAATGAGGCCTCTGTTGAACAGATTTGCAAGGCTGCGACTTGGTCTTCGCTTCACACCTTTTCAAAATTTTACAAATTTGACACTTTTGCTTCTTCAGAGGCTGTTTTTGGGAGAAAGGTTCTACAGGCAGTGGTTCCTTCTGTTTAAGTTCCTGCCTTGTCCCTCCCATCATCCCTGTACTTTAGCTTTGGTATTGGTATCCCACAAGTAATGGATGATCCGTGGACTGGATACACTTAACAAGAGAAAACATAATTTATGCTTACCTGATAAATTTATTTATCTTGTAGTGTATCCAGTCCACGGCCCGCCCTGTCTTTTTAAGGCAGATCTAAATTTTAATTAAAACTCCAGTCACCACTGCACCCTATGGTTTCTCCTTTCTTGTTTTGTTTCGTTCGAATGACTGGATATGACATGTGAGGGGAGGAGCTATATAGCAGCTCTGCTGTGGGTGATCCTCTTGCAACTTCCTGTTGGGAAGGGAATATATCCCACAAGTAATGGATGATCCGTGGACTGGATACACTACAAGAGAAATAAATTTATCACGTAAGCATAAATTATGTTTTTCGTTCCTTTCGCAACTTCAGGAGCGTTCCTGCTTCAACCTCTGCAACCGCAAAGCAAGAGGGTAACACTTCACAGCCCAAGGCAACCTGGAAGCCTTTGCAGGGCTGGAACAAGGGTAAACAGGCCAAGAAGCCTGCAGCTGCTACTAAGACAGCATGAAGGGGTAGCCCCCGATCCGGGACCGGATCTGGTAGGGGGCAGACTCTCTCTCTTTGCTCAGGCTTGGGCAAGAGATGTTCCCGATCCCTGGGCATTAGAGATCGTTGCTCAGGGATATCTTCTAGAATTCAAGGACTCTCCTCCAAGGGGAAGGTTCCACATTTCTCGTCTGTCTACAGACCAGACAAAGAAAGAGGCGTTCTTACGCTGTGTAGAAGATCTACTCAAGATGGCAGTGATATATCCAGTTCCAATTACAGAACAAGGACTGGGTTTTTACTCAAACCTGTTTGTAGTTCCCAAAAAGGAAGGAACTTTCAGACCAATCCTGGATCTAAAAATTCTAAACAAATTCCTCAGAGTTCCATCTTTCTAGATGGAGACCATTCGGACAATCTTACCGATGATCCAGGAAGGTCAATATATGACTACCGTGGATCTAAAGGATGCGTACCTTCATATTCCTATCCACAAAGATCACCATCAGTTCCTAAGGTTCACTTTTCTGGGCAAGCATTACCAGTTCGTGGCCCTTCCCTTCGGGTTGGCCACCGCTCCCAGAATTTTCACAAAGGTGCTAGGGTCCCTTCTAGCGGTACAAAGACCGCGGGGCATTGCAGTAGCACCCTATCTGGACGACATCTTAATACAGGCGTCTTCTTTTCCCAGAGCCAAGGCTCATACGGAGATTGTTCTGGCCTTGTCTCACGGGTGGAAGGTGAACACCGAAAAAAGTTCTCTGTCCCCGCTCACAAGGGTTCCCTTCCTGGGAACATTAATAGACTCGGTAGAAATTAAAAAAATTCTGACGGAGGTCAGAAGGTTAAAGCTTCTAAGTACTTGCCGAGCTCTTCATTCCATTCCTCGGCCATCTGTAGCTCAGTGCATGGAGGTAATCGGATTAATGGTAGCAGCAATGGACGTAGTCCCTTTTGCTCGAATTCATCTCAGGCCACTGCAATTGTGCATGCTCAAACAGTGGAATGGAGATTATGCAGATTTGTCTCCTCAAATCCAACTAGACCAGAAAACCAGAGATTCTCTTCTCTGGTGGTTGTCTCAGGATCACCTGTCTCAAGGAATGTGCTTCCGCAGACCGGAGTGGATCATTGTAACGACCAACGCCAGTCTGTTAGGCTGGGGCGCGGTCTGGGGCTCCCTGAAAGCTCAGGGCCTATGGTCTCGGGAAGAGTCTCTTCTCCCGATAAACATTTTGGAACTGAGAGCGATATTCAACATGCTCCAGGCATGGCCTCAGCTAGCAGCGGCCAAGTTAATCAGATTTCAGTCGGACAACATCACGACTGTAGCATACATCAATCATCAGGGAGGAACAAAGAGTTCCTTAGCGATGAAGGAAGTAACCAAGATAATCAGGTGGGCGGAGGATCATTCTTGCCATCTATCTGCAATTCACATCCCAGGAGTAGACAACTGGGAAGCGGATTTCCTAAGTCATCAGACTTTTCACCCGGGGGAGTGGGAACTTCACCCGGAGGTATTTGCTCAGCTGACTCAGCTATGGGGCATTCCAGAGTTGGATCTGATGGCGTCCCGTCACAACAACAAACTTCCTCTTTACGGATCCAGGTCCAGGAACCCCAAGGCGGCATTGATAGATGCTCTAGTAGCGCCTTGGTCCTTCAATCTGGCCTATGTCTTTCCACCGTTTCCCCTTCTCCCTCGGCTGGTAGCCAGAATCAAACAGGAGAAGGCCTCGGTAATTCTGATAGCGCCTGCGTAGCCACGCAGGACTTGGTATGCAGACCTAGTGGACATGTCATCTGTCCCACCATCGACACTGCCAATGAGGCAGGATCTTCTAATTCAGGGTCCATTCAAACATCCAAATCTAGTTTCTCTGCAGCTGACTGCTTGGAGATTGAACGCTTAATTCTATCCAAGCGTGGGTTCTCTGAATCAGTCATAGATACTCTGATCCAAGCTAGAAAACCTGTCACCAGGAAAATTTACCATAAGATATGGCGGAAATATCTTTGTTGGTGTGAATCCAAGGGTTACTCGTGGAGTAAGATTAGGATTCCAATGATATTGTTTTTTCTCCAAGAAGGATTGGAGAAAGGTTTATCAGCTAGTTCCTTAAAGGGGCAGATATCCGCTCTGTCTATCCTTTTACACAAGCGTCTGGCAGAAGTAACAGATGTTCAAGCGTTTGCACAGGCGTTAGTCAGAATCAAGCCTGTCTATAAACCTGTGGCTCCTCCATGGAGTCTAAATTTAGTTCTTTCAGTTCTTCAAGGGGTTCCGTTTGATCCTTTACATTCCATAGATATTAAGTTATTATCTTGGAAAGTTCTGTTTTTGGTAGCTATATCTTCTGCTCGAAGAGTTTCAGAATTGATTGCTTTGCAGTGTAATTCACCCTATCTGGTGTTCCATGCAGATAAGGTAGTTTTGCGTACCAAACCTGGTTTTCTTCCTAAAGTTGTTTCGAATAAGAACATTAACCAGGAAATCATTGTTCCTTCCCTGTGTCCTAATCCAGCTTCTAAGAAGGAACGGCTTTTACACAATCTTGATGTGGTTCGTGCTTTGAAATTCTATTTACAAGCAACTAAGGATTTCAGACAAACATCATCTTTGTTTGTTGTCTATTCTGGTAAGAGGAGACGTCAGAAAGCGACTGCTACCTCTCTTTCCTTCTGGTTGAAAAGCATCATCCGATTGGCTTATGAGACTGCTGGGCAGCAGCCTCCTGAACGAATTACAGCTCATTCCACCAGAGCTGTGGCTTCCACTTAGGCCTTCAAGAATGAGGCTTCTGTTGAACAGATTTGTAAGGCAGCGACTTTGTCTTCACTGCATACTTTTGCCAAATTTTACAAATTCGATACTTTTGCTTCTTCGGAGGCTATTTTTGGGAGAAAGGTTTTGCAAGCAGTGGTGCCTTCCGTTTAGGTTACCTGTCTTGTTCCCTCCCTTCATCCGTGTCCTAAAGCTTTGGTATTGGTATCCCACAAGTAAGGATGAATCCGTGGACTGGATACACCTTGCAAGAGAAAACAGAATTTATGCTTACCTGATAAATTACTTTCTCTTGCGGTGTATCCAGTCCACGTCCCGCCCTGGCAATTAAGTCAGGTTAAAATTTCTTGTTTAAACTACAGTCACCACTGCACCCTAAGGTTTCTCCTTTTTCTCCTAACCGTCGGTCGAATGACTGGGGGGGCGGAGCCAGAGGGGGAGCTATATGGACAGCTCTGCTGTGTGCTCTCTTTGCCACTTCCTGTAGGGAATGAGAATATCCCACAAGTAAGGATGAATACGTGGACTGGATACACTGCAAGAGAAAGTAATTTATCAGGTAAGCATAAATTCTGTTTTTAGCAGACTAATTCAGGGCCTGTGCTATTATATGGCGCTATGGATCCGCTTGTGACGGATCTTCTTGTCACAACCAGGGGTTAGTCTTTGAGGTGAGTTTTCAGAATAGAGGGCTCTATATTTTATTAAGAATCTTTTTTTTTTTTTTTTTTTTTTTTTTTTAAATATGTTTTGGGCACTTTTATTTTACCACGATCTCACTTAGATTCTAACTCACGGTCATGCAATTTCAGATGTGTCTGGGGGCTGTATTGTATTCAACACCATGTGAGTTTCCGCGCGAGCGATCTGTTCGATCGCATCAGCAGCTCTGTGGCCTTTCTCAGTATCGGGATTACCTTCAGCCTAGCGGGGACTCATAGAGGTGCCGTTTTGTTAATAGTTTGGATGCTTATATATTTGTTGGGTACGTTATTTGCTACTGTTGGGTATCTCAACAATAATATTATGGAGGATGATTTAATTTCCCATCTAAAGGGGAGGAGAGACCACTGCTTCATTCATTACTTTTGTGAATTAAGAACTTGGTCACCAGGAGGAGGCAAAGACACCCCAGCCAAAGGCTTAAATACTTCCCCCACTTCCCTCATCCCCCAGTCATTCTTTGCCTTTCGTCACATGCCTATTTAAGTCAATCTAGTCAATAATAAAAGCGATGGAGCACTCTGACACATTAGAGGTTTCTGTAGTTCGGGTCATTGGAGTTGGTGTGTGCCCCGTGGGGCTGTCTCTCTTCCTCTGTGGATCAGCGGCGCAGAAGACGATACTCCCTCCTTAACAAAGTCTAATGCCTGTGTTTATTGTGAGGAGGTTCCTGTAGATCAGCCTGCTCAACTATGTTTCACATGCCTTGATAAAGTTACGATATCTAAAAGTAAACAGATGTTTAGTACTACTGAGCCGTCCTCCTCTGAGGGTTCCCCGTCCCGTGAGGTGCGTTCCCTGCATTTATCTCCTATTGCACATGCAGCGCCCCAGGGCCCAACCATTGCTCCTGCGGGAGAGATTCGTTGGATGTCAGATTTTGCGGATCAACTGCAAACGGTGGTATCGAAAGTGATCCACGTTATGCTAAGCGCAAGCATAGGGCGTATCATGGCGACCCAGCCCAGGGGTTGTCGACGCCTATGAAAATAGCTGAGGCATTTAATGAAGACGAGGCCCACTCTGATTCTTCAGAGAAGGCTTTTTATGGGTTGGAGTCCATGTCATCTAAACCTCCGACTGCGGAGGAGCCTGACTTTAGGTTTAGGATAGAGAATTTGTGCTTTTTGCTGAAGCAAGTGCTTGCTACTCTGGAGGTTCCAGAACCGAAGCTTCCGGAGGAACCTGCGATTCATAACCTTAATAAGGTATATGAGGACAGGGTGGTTTCTCAGACCTTCCCGTTCCTGTTAAAATTGCTAATATTATTAAGAATGAATGGGAGCGTTTAGGTTCTTCCTTTTCCCCTTCTTCTTCATTTTAGAAACTGTTACCCATTCCGGACTCTCAGCTTGAGCTGTGGGGGACTGTCCCCAAGGTGGATGGTGCTATCTCCACGCTTGCAAAGCAGACGTCTATTCCTCTCGAGGATAGTTCTTCATTTAAAGAGCCCATTGATAAAAAGTTGGAAAACATGTTAAGGAAAATGTTTCAGCACAAAGAGTTTGTTTATCAGCCGGCAGCGGCCGTAGCCGCGGTTTCTGGAGCTGCGACATATTGGTATGAATCCCTGTGTGAAATGGTCGAGGGGGAGACTCCCTTCGACGCGATACAGGATAAAATTAATGTGCTGAAGGTCGCCAATTCTTTCTTCTGTGATGCCAATATGCAAATTATTCGCCTGGACGCTAAGGTGTCAGGTTTTTCCGTTTTAGCTCGCAGGGCTCTGTGGCTAAAGTCTTGGTCTGCAGACATGACCTCTAAGTCGAGGCTGTTGTCCATGCCTTTTCAAGGAAAGATTTTGTTCGGTCCAGGATTAGATTTGATCACGGTTACAGGAGGCAAGGGAGCTTTCCTACTGCAGGATAAGAAGGCTAAGCCTAAAATATCTACTTTCTTTTACAAGATATACAGAGTCCACAGGTTTCATCCTTTACTTGTGGGATATAATCCTCCTGCTAACAGGAAGTGGCAAAGTCACCACAGCAGAGCTGCTATATAGCTCCTCCCTTAACTCCTCCCCCAGTCATTTTCTTTGCCTATGCTAGTAATAGGAAGGGTAAAGTGATAGTGGCAATAAAATGATAGTTTTAATATCTTCAATCAAGAGTTTATTTTTAAATGGTACCGGTGAGTACTATTTCTCTCTGGCAGCATTGGAAGAAGATTGCTGCGTTGAGATTGATTATCTTAGCAGACGTAACTAAGATCCATGTTGGTTCCCACAGTGTGCTGAAGAATGCTAGAGAAATCTTCAGTGTGAGGAACAGTTTTCATGCTACAAGCAGCATTGAGGTATGTTCAGTCATTTATTTCTGAGGAGACTGTGATATATCAGAACTGGCTGACATAGTTCCCATAGAGGGAAGGGGTAAGCAGTAATTCTGTAGAAAATAGGGTATTACTGTAATATTATTTTGTTTTCAAGACTAATGCAACTTTATATGTTATGGTGAGACACTGGGGCAGCCTAAAGATTTTATTGTCAATCTAAAATGGGTGGCTGGTTGTTCTACTTTTCCTCTAAAGAGGATCCACATGGCTAGTACTTTATTTTTTATACCCACATGGCTTATGTTTGACCGCTTTACTGCGGTTGTTTAGGTTCAGCTTATTCCGGAGAGGATGGGCGGGGCCTAATTTCGCGCCTCAATGGCGCCGTTTCTTCACATACAAACTGTAATTTTCAGCTCTGGTTGGGCCCAAACTGACTCCTGGTTTTCTGGAGTGATTTTGAGGCTTGATTAAGATCCCTGGGGGCAAGTAGGCGCCACAGCAGAGCTGTGGTGTGGTGCAGGGGATTATAAAGTTTTTCTAATAAACGTTGTTGTTTTTATTGATAACTCAGAGGGTTAATTGCTCTGTTACTGTGGGGTGCAACATCTGACTGCATTATAGGGCAGGTTTATCTTAAAATTGGACATATTTGAACACTTTTAAGCTGTTTTGCAAAATTGTGCGCTTTTTATTTTCTTAAAGGCACAGTACCGTTTTAAAAAAAATTGTGTTATCTCACTAAATAGAGTGTTTATTGACTTTGTGGGGTTTACCTAGCCTGTTCAACACTGACACTGAGGAAGTTCAATGTTCTATGTGTTTAGAAGCCATTGTGGAATCCCCTCTTACATTGTGCCCTTCTTGTACTGAAAGGGCCTTACACTTTAAAGAACATATTGTATGTAATGAAAGTGTGTCTTAGGATGATTCTCATTCTGAAGAGAATCAGGATACGCCATCTAATTCTCCCCAAGTGTCTCAACCTTTAACGACCACTCAAGCGATGCCAAGTACTTCTAGTGCGTCTACTTCTTTTACTTTGCAAGATATGGCTGCAGTGATGTCTACTACCATTACAGAGGTACTATCTAAACTGCCAGGTTTGCAGGGTAAACACAGTAGGTCAGGTATTAATGTAAATACTGAACACTCTGATGCCTTAGTGGCTATTTCCGATGCACCCTCACAATGCTCTGATTTGGGGGTTAGGGATTTTATGTCTCAGGGAGAACTTTCAGAGTCAGGAAATCTATTACCTCAGACAGATTCGGACGTCACGTCCTTTAAATTTAAACTGGAACACCTCCGCCTGTTGCTCAGGGAATTTTTAGCGACTCTGGATGATTGTGACCCTATCACAATTCCCCCAGAAAAATTGTTTAAAATGGACAAATATTTAGAAGTACCTACTTACACTGATGTTTTTCCAGTTCCTAAGAGAATTTCGGAAATTGTTAAGAGGGAATGGGATAGACCAGGTATACCGTTTTCTCCCCCTCCTAACTTTAAGAAAATGTTTCCTATATCTGACACCATACGGGACTCCTGGTAATTGGTCCCTAAGGTGGAGGGAGCTATATCTACTCTAGCTAAGCGAACAGCTATACCCATTGAAGACAGTTGTGCTTTTACAGACCCTATGGATAAAAAATTAGAGGGTCTTCTAAAGAAACTATTTGTTTACCAGGGTTTTCTCTTACAGCCTACAGCCTGCATTGTTCCAGTAACTACTGCAGCTGCCTTTTGGTTTGACGCCCTGGAAGAGTCTCTGAAGGTAGAGATACCTTTAGAGGACATTTTAGACAGAATATAGGCTCTTAAATTAGCCATATTCATTTATTACTGATGCTGCTTTTCAAATTGCAAAATTAGCAGCAAAAAACGCATGCCATTCTGGCGAGCAGAGCGTTATGGCTAAAGTCGTGGTCTGCTGACGTATCGTCTAAATCTAAGTTTTTAACTATTCCTTTCAAAGGTAAGACCCTATTCGGGCCTGAGCTGAAGGAAATAATCTCTGACATTACTGGAGGTAAGGGGCACGCCCTACCTCAGGACAAGTCCCTCAAGATGAGGGGTAAACAAAATGATTTTCGTTCCTTTCGAAATTTTAAAGGAGTATCCTCTGCATTTTAAAGGAGTATCCTCTGCTTCCTCTTCATCCACTAAGCAGGAAGGGAACTTTGCTCAATCCAAGTCGGTCTGGAGACCTAACCAGGCCTGGAATAAAGGTAAACAAGCCAAGAAGCCCACTGCTGCTACCAAGACAGCATGAAGGGGCAGCCCCCGATCCGGGACCGGATCTAGTAGGGGGCAGACTCTCGTTCTTTGCTCAGGCTTGGGCAAGGGATGTACAGGATCCCTGGGCATTGGAAATTGTGACCCAGGGGTACCAGCTGGAATTAATTTCCTCCCAAGGGGGAGATTTCATCTTTCACGTCTGTCTGTAGACCAGACAAAAAGAGAGGCGTTTCTTACGCTGTGCAAAAGACCTTTACACAATGGGTGTAATTTGCCCAGTTCCAGAACTGGAACAGGGGCAGGGGTTCTACTCAAATCTATTCGTGGTTCCCAAAAAAGAGGGACCCTTCAGACCAATTTTAGATCTCAAATGTCTAAACAAATTTCTCAGAGTCCCATCGTTCAATTTTTGCCAATGATCCAGGAGGGTCAATATATGACCACTGTGGACCTGAAGGATGCGTACCTTCACATTCCTATCCACAAGGATCATCATCAATTTCTAAGATTTGCCTTTCAGGACAAACATTATCAGTTTGTGGCCCTTCCCTTCGGGTTGGCCACGGCTCCCAGGATCTTCACAAAGGTTCTAGGGTCCCTTCTAGCGGTTCTCAGGCCGTGAGGCATAGCGGTGGCGCCCTATCTGGACGATATCTTGATCCAGGCGTCAACCTATCATCTGTCCAAATCTCACACGGACATCGTGTTGTCATTTCTAAGAACTCACGGTTGGAAAGTGAATGTAGAAAAAAGTTCACTGGTTCCACAGACAAGAGTTCCATTCCTGGGAACTCTGATAGACTCGGTAAACATGAAAATATTTCTGACAGAAGTCAGAAAATCCAAGATTCTAAATACTTGCCGAGCTCTGCAGTCCATTCATCGGCCATCAGTGGCTCAGTGTATGGAAGTCATCGGACTAATGGTAGCAGCAATGGATATCATCCCGTTTGCTCGCTTTCATCTCGGACCACTACAACTGTGCATGCTCAGTCAGTGGAATAAGGATTATACGTATTTATCTCCTCAGATTAATCTGGACCAAGAGACCAGAGACAGGTTGTCACAGGACAATCTGTCCCAAGAGATGTGCTTCCGCAGGCCATCTTGGGTAATAGTAACGACGGATGCCAGTCTCCTGGGCTGGGGTGCAGTCTGGAATTCCCTGAAGGCTCAGGGTGTGTGGATTGCCAATCACTATTCTGGAACTGAGAGCGATATTCAACGCGCTGCTGGCGTGGCCTTAGTTGGCTTCGGCCAAATTCATAAGATCCAGTCGGACAATATCACGACTGTGGCATATATCAATCATCAGGGGGGACCAAGGAGTTCTCTAGCGATGATAGAAATATCAAAGATAATTTGATGGGCGGAGGTTCACTCTTGCCATCTGTCTGCGATCTCTATCCCTGGAGTAGAAAACTGGGAAGCAGATTTTCTAAGTCAGACTTTTCATCCGGGGGAGTGGGAACTCCATCCGGAGGTATTTGCAACCTTGATTCATCAATGGGGCACACCGGAATTGGATCTGATGGCATCTCGACAGAATGCCAACCTTCCACGTTACGGGTCCAGGTCAAGGGATCCCCAGGCTGTACTGATAGATGCTCTTGCAGTACCTTGGTCGTTCAACCTGGCTTATGTGTTTCCACCTTTTCCTCTCCTTCCTCGTGTGATTGCCAGAATTAAACAGGAGAGGGCTTCAGTAATTTTAATAGCGCCTGCGTGGCCACGCAGGACCTGGTATGCAGATCTAGTGTACATGTCGTCTCTGCCACCATGGAGACTGCCATTGAGAAAGGACCTTCTCATTCAAGGTCCTTTCCAACATCCAAATCCAACTTCTCTGCAGCTGACTGCTTGGAGATTGAACGCTTGATTTTATCTAAGCGGGGTTTCTCTGAGCCGGTCATTGATACTCTGATTCAGGCTCGCACGCCGGTTACTAGAAAAATTTACAATAAGATATGGCGTAAATATCTTTATTGGTGTGAATCCAAGGGTTACTCATGGAGTAAGATTAGGATTCCTAGGATTTTGTCTTTTCTCCAAGAAGGATTGGAGAAGGGATTATCAGCTAGTTCCTTGAAGGGACAAATTTCTGCTTTGTCAATTTTGCCTCACAAGCGTCTGGCAGATGTCTCAGATGTTCAGGCATTTTGTCAGGCTTTAATCAGAATCAAGCCTGTGTTTAAAATAATTGCTCCGCCATGGAGCTTGAATTTAGTTCTTAAGGTTCTTCAAGGGGTTCCGTTTGAACCCATGCATTCCATAGATATTAAACTGTTATCTTGGAAAGTTTTGTTTTTAGTAGCTATTTCTTCGGCTCGAAGAGTTTCTAAGCTTTCTGCATTGCAATGTGATTCCCCTTATCTTCTATTCCATTCTGATAAGGTGTTTTTGTGTACTAAACCTGGATTCCTTCCTAAGGTTGTTTCAAATAAGAATATTAATCAGGAAACGTTTGTTACATAATTTGGATGTGGTTCGCTTTTTAAAATTTTATTTACAAGCGACCAAGGATTTCCGTCAATCATCTTCATTATTCATTGTTTATTCTGGAAAGCGTAGGGGGCAAAAAGCTATAGCTACCTCTCTCTCTTTTTGGCTGAGGAGTATCATCCGCCTGGCATATGAGACTGCTGGACAGCAGCCCCCTGAAAAGCTTACGGCTCATTCCACTAGAGCTGTGACTTCCACTTGGGCTTTTAAAAACGATGCTTCTGTTGAACAGATTTGTAATGCTGCGACTTGGTCCTCCTGTCATACTTTTTCCAAATTTTACAAATTTGATACTTTTGCTTCTTCTGAGGCTATTTTTGGGAGAAAGGTGCTTCAAGCAGTGGTGCCTTCCGTTTAGGTTCCTGTCTTGTCCCTCCCTTTCATCCGTGTCCTAAAGCTTTGGTATTGGTATCCCACAAGTAAAGGATGAAACCCGTGGACTCGGTATATCTTGTAAAAGAAAAGGAAATTTATGCTTACCTGATAAATTAATTTCTTTTACGATATACCGAGTCCACGGCCCACCCTGTCATTTTGAGACAGGATTTATTTTTTCTAAACTTTAGTCACCTCTGCACCTTGTTAGTTCTTTCCCTTTCTCTTCCTATACCTTCGGTCGAATGACTGGGGGGAGGAGTTAAGGGAGGAGCTATATAGCAGCTCTGCTGTGGTGCTCTTTGCCACTTCCTGTTAGCAGGAGGATTATATCCCACAAGTAAAGGATGAAACCCGTGGACTCGGTATATCGTAAAAGAAATTAATTTATCAGGTAAGCATACATTTCCTTTTTCGCACCGTTCGTGTGGGCAAGGCCCAGTGCTAGCAGCCCGTCGCGAAAGCGGACCAGTCCAAAGGGAATTTGGAAACCGGCTCATTCTTGGAACATGTCTAAGCAGAGCAAGAAGCCCGGCGAGACAAAATCAGTATGAAGGGGCAGCCCCCGACCGGTCTCTGGACCGAGTAGGGGGCAGATTATCTCTCTTCTCAGAAGCCTGGTTGCAGGATGTTCAGGATCCTTGGGCTCTGGATGTTGTCGACCAGGGCTACATGATAGGGTTCAGATCCCATCCGCCCAGGGGCAGATTCCTCCTATCAAACCTGTCTTCAAGACCGGAAAAGAGCGAAGCCTTTCTAGATTGTGTGAGAGATCTCTCCTCTCTAGTTGTCATCGTTCCAGTACCCCAAGCAGAAAGGGGTCTAGGGTACTACTCAAATCTTTTTATAGTTCCAAAGAAGGAGGGCACATTCCGCATGATTCTGGACCTAAAGTGTTTAAACAAGTTTTTGAGCGTTCCATCATTCAAAATGGAAACGATCAGATCTATTCTGCCCCTAGTTCAAGAGGGACAGTTCATGACAACCATAGACTTAAAAAATGCATACCTTTCATGTGCCAATCCACAGGGACCACTTCATGTTCCTGAGATTTGCGTTTCTGGATCAACACTTCCTTTTGGTCTGGCGACGGCCCGAGAGTCTTCATGAAGGTTCTGGGGGCTCTACTTGCGTTGGCCAGAGCCATAGGCATTGCTGTGGCGCCCTATCTGGACGACATTCTATTCCAGACGCAGTCTCCCAGAGGATCATTCGAGGGTTCTTCTTCTTTTGCTCCAATCTCACGGTTGGAAGATCAACTCAGGAAAGAGTTCCCAGCAACAGGGTGGAGTTCCTGGGTATGATAATAGTCCATGAAAATATTTCTCACAGACCATCGACGCAGGGAGATTGTGTCCTCTTGTCTTGCCCTTCAGTCCTCCTCAAGCCTTTCGGTGGCTCAGTGTATGGAGGTGATCGGACTCATGGTTTCCAGCATAGATGTCATTCCATTCACCAGGTTCCATCGCAGACCTCTTCAATTGTGCATATTGAGACAGTGGAACGGCGATCATTCAAATCTATCGCAGCAGATATCCATGGATGCTCGGACTCGCGTCTCCCTGTTTTGGTGGATCTGTCCAGAGCAACTGTTCATGGGGACATCCTTCTTAAGACCGTCCTGGGAGGTTGTGACCACGGACGCGAGTCTGGCAGGATGGGTAGCTGTTTGGGGTGCCAGGATGGCACAAGGAAAATGGTCCCGGGAGCTGTCTCTCCTTCCAATACATATTCTGGAACTCCAAGAAATCTATAATGCTCCGAAGGCATGGCCTCTTCTGAGGTCGTTCAGCTTCATCAGATTCCTGACCGACAACATTACCTTGGTGGCTTACATTAACCACCAGGGGGGTACGAGGAGCTCCATAGCTATGAGGGAGGTGTCTCGGATCTTGGAGTGGGCGGAGTCTCACAGCTGCTTGCTCTCTGCGATTCACATTCCAGGTGTGGACAGCTGGGAAGCAGACTTTCTCAGCAGGCAATCCTTCCATCCTGGGGAATGGTCTCTTCACCCCAAAGTGTTTGCAGAGATTTGTCTCAGGTGGGGAACGCCGGGGATAGACCTCATGGCGTCCAGACTCAATTGCAAGCTACCCCGATACGGGTCGAGGTCCAGGGATCCCCAGGCACAGCTAATAGATGCCTTAGCGGTGTCTTGGGGGTTCAGCCTAGCTTACATTTCTTTCATGTAATTAGCAAGAGTCCATGAGCTAGTGACGTATGGGATATACATTCCTACCAGGAGGGGCAAAGTTTCCCAAACCTCAAAATGCCTATAAATACACCCCTCACCACACCCACAAATCAGTTTTACAAACTTTGCCTCCTATGGAGGTGGTGAAGTAAGTTTGTGCTAGATTCTACGTTGATATGCGCTCCGCAGCAGGTTGGAGCCCGGTTTTCCTCTCAGCGTGCAGTGAATGTCAGAGGGATGTGAGGAGAGTATTGCCTATTTGAATTCAATGATCTCCTTCTACGGGGTCTATTTCATAGGTTCTCTGTTATCGGTCGTAGAGATTCATCTCTTACCTCCCTTTTCAGATCGACGATATACTCTTATATATATATATATATATATATATATATATATATATATACCATTACCTCTGCTGATTTTCGTTTCAGTACTGGTTTGGCTTTCTACAACGTGTAGATGAGTGTCCTGGGGTAAGTAAGTCTTATTTTCTGTGACACTCTAAGCTATAGTTGGGCACTTTTTTATAAAGTTCTAAATATATGTATTCAAACATTTATTTGCCTTGACTCAGGATGTTCAACATTCCTTATTTCAGACAGTCAGTTTCATATTTGGGATAATGCATATGAATAAATCAATTTTTTTCTTACCTTAAAAATTGACTTTTTCCCTGTGGGCTGTTAGGCTCGCGGGGGCTGAAAATGCTTCTTTTTATTGCGTCATTCTTGGCGCGGACTTTTTTGGCGCAAATTTTTTTTCCTGTTTCCGGCGTCATACGTGTCGCCGGAAGTTGCGTCATTTTTGACGTTCTTTTGCGCCAAAAGTGTCGGCGTTCCGGATGTGGCGTCATTTTTGGCGCCAAATAATGTGGGCATCATTTTTGGCGCTAAAAAAATATGGGCGTCACTATTGTCTCCACATTATTTAAGTCTCATTATTTTTTGCTTCTGGTTGCTAGAAGCTTGTTCACTGGCATTTTTTCCCATTCCTGAAACTGTCATTTAAGGAATTTGATAAATTTTGCTTTATATGTTGTTTTTTCTATTACATATTGCAAGATGTCCCACGTTGAAACTGAGTCAGAAGATACTTCTGGAAAATCACTGCCTGGTGCTGGAGCTACCAAAGCTAAGTGTATCTGCTGTAAACTTATGGTATCTGTTCCTCCAGCTGTTGTTTGTACTGTTTGTCATGACAAACTTGTTAATGCAGATAATATTTCCTTTAGTACTGTTACATTACCTGTTGCTGTTCCGTCAACATCTAATACTCAGAGTGTTCCTGATAACATAAGAGATTTTGTTTCTAAATCCATTAAGAAGGCTATGTCTGTTATTCCTCCTTCTAGTAAATGTAAAAAGTCTTTTAAAACTTCTCAATTTTCAGATAAATTTTTAAATGAACATCATCATTCTGATTCTGATAATGGTTCTTCTGGTTCAGAGGATTCTGTCTCAGAGGTTGATGCTGATAAATCTTCATATTTATTTAAAATGGAATTTATTCGTTCTTTACTTAAAGAAGTCCTAATTGCATTAGAAATTGAGGATTCTGGTCCTCTTGATACTAAATCTAAACGTTTAGATAAGGTTTTTAAATCTCCTGTAGTTATTCCAGAAGTTTTTCCTGTCCCTGGTGCTATTTCTGAAGTAATTTCAGGGAATGGGATAATTTGGGTAATTCATTTACTCCTTCTAAACGTTTTAAGCAATTATATCCTGTGCCATCTGACAGATTAGAGTTTTGGGACAAAATCCCTAAGGTTGATGGGGCTGTCTCTACTCTTGCTAAGCGTACTACTATTCCTACGGCAGATGGTACTTCCTTTAAGGATCCTTTAGACAGGAAAATTGAATCCTTTCTAAGAAAAGCTTACTTGTGTTCAGGTAATCTTCTTAGACCTGCTATATCTTTAGCGGATGTGGCTGCAGCTTCAACTTTTTGGTTAGAAGCTTTAGCGCAACAAGTAACAGATCATAATTCTCATAGCATTATTATTATTCTTCAACACGCTAATAATTTTATTTGTGATTCCATCTTTGATATCATTAGAGTTGATGTCAGGTATATGTCTCTAGCTATTTTAGCTAGAAGAGCTTTATGGCTTAAAACTTGGAATGCTGATATGTCTTCTAAGTCTACTCTGCTTTCCCTTTCTTTCCATGGTAATAAATTGTTTGGTTCTCAGTTGGATTCTATTATCTCAACTGTTACTGGAGGGAAAGGAACTTTTTTACCACAGGATAAAAAATCTAAAGGTAAATTTAGGTCTAATCGTTTTCGTTCCTTTCGTCACAACAAGGAACAAAAGCCTGATCCTTCATCCTCAGGAGCGGTATCAGTTTGGAAACCATCTCCAGTCTGGAATAAATCCAAGCCTTTTAGAAAATCAAAGCCAGCTCCTAAGTCCACATGAAGGTGCGGCCCTCATTCCAGCTCAGCTGGTAGGGGGCAGATTACATTTTTTCAAAGAAATTTGGATCAATTCCGTTCACAATCTTTGGATTCAGAACATTGTTTCAGAAGGGTACAGAATTGGCTTCAAGATAAGGCCTCCTGCAAAGAGATTTTTTCTTTCCCGTGTCCCAGTAAACCCAGCGAAGGCTCAAGCATTTCTGAAATGTGTTTCAGATCTAGAGTTGGCTGGAGTAATTATGCCAGTTCCAGTTCTGGAACAGGGACTGGGGTTTTATTCAAATCTCTTCATTGTACCAAAGAAGGAGAATTCCTTCAGACCAGTTCTGGATCTAAAAATATTGAATCGTTATGTAAGGATACCAACATTCAAAATGGTAACTATAAGGACTATCCTGCCTTTCTCCAACATAGGTGTGTCCGGTACACGGCGTCATCCTTACTTGTGGGATATTCTCTTCCCCAACAGGAAATGGCAAAGAGCCCTGCAAAGCTGGTCACATGATCCCTCCTAGGCTCCGCCTACCCCAGTCATTCTCTTTGCCGTTGTACAGGCAACATCTCCACGGAGATGGCTTAGAGTTTTTTAGTGTTTAACTGTAGTTTTTATTATTCAATCAAGAGTTTGTTATTTTGAAATAGTGCTGGTATGTACTATTTACTCAGAAACAGAAAAGAGATGAAGATTTCTGTTTGTATGAGGAAAATGATTTTAGCAACCGTCACTAAAATCCATGGCTGTTCCACACAGGACTGTTGAGAGCAATTAACTTCAGTTGGGGGAACAGTGAGCAGTCTCTTGCTGCTTGAGGTATGACACATTCTAACAAGACGATGTAATGCTGGAAGCTGTCATTTTCCCTCTGGGATCCGGTAAGCCATGTTTATTACGATTGTAAATAAGGGCTTCAAAAAGGGCTTATTAAGACTGTAGACTTTTTTTGGGCTAAATCGATTGATTATTAACACATATTTAGCCTTGAGGAATCATTTTATCTGGGTATTTTGATATAATAATATCGGCAGGCACTGTTTTAGACACCTTATTCTTTAGGGGCTTTCCCAAAGCATAGGCAGAGCCTCATTTTCGCGCCGGTGTTGCGCACTTGTTTTTGAGAGGCATGGCATGCAGTCGCATGTGAGAGGAGCTCTGATACTTAGAAAAGACTTTCTGAAGGCGTCATTTGGTATCGTATTCCCCTTGGGGCTTGGTTGGGTCTCAGCAAAGCAGATACCAGGGACTGTAAAGGGGTTAAAGTTCAAAACGGCTCCGGTTCCGTTATTTTAAGGGTTAAAGCTTCCAAATTTGGTGTGCAATACTTTTAAGGCTTTAAGACACTGTGGTGAAAATTTGGTGAATTTTGAACAATTCCTTCATGTTTTTTCGCATTTGCAGTAATAAAGTGTGTTCAGTTTAAAATTTAAAGTGACAGTAACGGTTTTATTTTAAAACGTTTTTTGTACTTGTTATCAAGTTTATGCCTGTTTAACATGTCTGAACTACCAGATAGACTGTGTTCTGAATGTGGGGAAGCCAGAATTCCTATTCATTTAAATAAATGTGATTTATGTGACAATGACAATGATGCCCAAGATGATTCCTCAAGTGAGGGGAGTAAGCATGGTACTGCATCATTCCCTCCTTCGTCTACACGAGTCTTGCCCACTCAGGAGGCCCCTAGTACATCTAGCGCGCCAATACTCCTTACTATGCAACAATTAACGGCTGTAATGGATAATTCTGTCAAAAACATTTTAGCCAAAATGAACACTTATCAGCGTAAGCGCGACTGCTCTGTTTTAGATACTGAAGAGCATGACGACGCTGATATTAATATTTCTGAAGGGCCCCTAACTCAGTCTGATGGGGCCAGGGAGGTTTTGTCTGAGGGAGAAATTACTGATTCAGGGAACATTTCTCAATAAGCTGAACCTGATGTGATTGCATTTAAATTTAAGTTGGAACATCTCCGCATTCTGCTTAAGGAGGTATTATCCACTCTGGATGATTGTGACAAGTTGGTCATCCCAGAGAAACTATGTAAAATGGACAAGTTCCTAGAGGTGCCGGGGCTCCCAGAAGCTTTTCCTATACCCAAGCGGGTGGCGGACATTGTTAATAAAGAATGGGAAAGGCCCGGTATTCCTTTCGTCCCTCCCCCCATATTTAAAAAATTGTTTCCTATGGTCGACCCCAGAAAGGACTTATGGCAGACAGTCCCCAAGGTCGAGGGAGCGGTTTCCACTTTAAACAAACGCACCACTATACCCATAGAGGATAGTTGTGCTTTCAAAGATCCTATGGATAAAAAATTAGAAGGTTTGCTTAAAAAGATGTTTGTTCAGCAGGGTTACCTTCTACAACCAATTTCATGCATTGTCCCTGTCGCTACAGCCGCATGTTTCTGGTTCGATGAGCTGATAAAGGCGGTCGACAGTGATTCTCCTCCTTATGAGGAGATTATGGACAGAATCAATGCTCTCAAATTGGCTAATTCTTTCACCCTAGACGCCACTTTGCAATTGGCTAGGTTAGCGGCTAAGAATTCTGGGTTTGCTATTGTGGCGCGCAGAGCGCTTTGGTTGAAATCTTGGTCGGCTGATGCGTCTTCCAAGAACAAGCTACTTAACATTCCTTTCAAGGGGAAAACGCTGTTTGGCCCTGACTTGAAAGAGATTATCTCGGATATCACTGGGGGTAAGGGCCACGCCCTTCCTCAGGATCGGCCTTTCAAGGCAAAAAATAAACCTAATTTTCGTCCCTTTCGTAGAAACGGACCAGCCCAAAGTGCTACGTCCTCTAAGCAAGAGGGTAATACTTCTCAAGCCAAGCCAGCTTGGAGACCAATGCAAGGCTGGAACAAGGGAAAGCAGGCCAAGAAACCTGCCACTGCTACCAAGACAGCATGAAATGTTGGCCCCCGATCCGGGACCGGATCTGGTGGGGGGCAGACTCTCTCTCTTCGCTCAGGCTTGGGCAAGAGATGTTCTGGATCCTTGGGCGCTAGAAATAGTCTCCCAAGGTTATCTTCTGGAATTCAAGGGACTTCCCCCAAGGGGGAGGTTCCACAGGTCTCAGTTGTCTTCAGACCACATAAAAAGACAGGCATTCTTACATTGTGTAGAAGACCTGTTAAAAATGGGAGTGATTCATCCCGTTCCATTAAGAGAACAAGGGATGGGGTTCTACTCCAATCTGTTTATAGTTCCCAAAAAAGAGGGAACGTTCAGACCAATCTTAGATCTCAAGATCTTAAACAAGTTTCTCAAGGTTCCATCGTTCAAGATGGAAACCATTCGAACTATTCTTCCTTCCATCCAGGAAGGTCAATTCATGACCACGGTGGATTTAAAGGATGCGTATCTACATATTCCTATCCACAAGGAACATCATCGGTTCCTGAGGTTCGCATTCCTGGACAAACATTACCAGTTCGTGGCGCTTCCTTTCGGATTAGCCACTGCTCCAAGGATTTTCACAAAGGTACTAGGGTCCCTTCTAGCTGTGCTAAGACCAAGGGGCATTGCTGTAGTACCTTACTTGGACGACATTCTGATTCAAGCGTCGTCCCTTCCTCAAGCAAAGGCTCACACGGACATTGTCCTGGCCTTTCTCAGATCTCACGGATGGAAAGTGAACGTGGAAAAGAGTTCTCTATCTCCGTCAACAAGGGTTCCCTTCTTGGGAACAATAATAGACTCCTTAGAAATGAGGATTTTTCTGACAGAGGCCAGAAAAACAAAACTTCTAGACTCTTGTCGGATACTTCATTCCGTTCCTCTTCCTTCCATAGCTCAGTGCATGGAAGTGATCGGGTTGATGGTAGCGGCAATGGACATAGTTCCTTTTGCACGCATTCATCTAAGACCATTACAACTGTGCATGCTCAGTCAGTGGAATGGGGACTATACAGACTTGTCTCCGAAGATACAAGTAAATCAGAGGACCAGAGACTCACTCCGTTGGTGGCTGTCCCTGGACAACCTGTCACGAGGGATGACATTCCGCAGACCAGAGTGGGTCATTGTCACGACCGACGCCAGTCTGATGGGCTGGGGCGCGGTCTGGGGACCCCTGAAAGCTCAGGGTCTTTGGTCTCGGGAAGAATCTCTTCTACCGATAAATATTCTGGAACTGAGAGCGATATTCAATGCTCTCAAGGCTTGGCCTCAGCTAGCGAGGGCCAAGTTCATACGGTTTCAATCAGACAACATGACAACTGTTGCGTACATCAACCATCAGGGGGGAACAAGGAGTTCCCTGGCGATGGAAGAAGTGACCAAAATCATTCTATGGGCGGAGTCTCACTCCTGCCACCTGTCTGCTATCCACATCCCAGGAGTGGAAAATTGGGAAGCGGATTTTCTGAGTCGTCAGACATTGCATCCGGGGGAGTGGGAACTCCATCCGGAAATCTTTGCCCAAGTCACTCAGCTGTGGGGCATTCCAGACATGGATCTGATGGCCTCTCGTCAGAACTTCAAAGTTCCTTGCTACGGGTCCAGATCCAGGGATCCCAAGGCGGCTCTAGTGGATGCACTAGTAGCACCTTGGACCTTCAAACTAGCTTATGTGTTCCCGCCGTTTCCTCTCATCCCCAGGCTGGTAGCCAGGATCAATCAGGAGAGGGCGTCGGTGATCTTGATAGCTCCTGCGTGGCCACGCAGGACTTGGTACGCAGATCTGGTGAATATGTCATCGGCTCCTCCTTGGAAGCTACCTTTGAGACGAGACCTTCTTGTTCAGGGTCCGTTCGAACATCCGAATCTGGTTTCACTCCAGCTGACTGCTTGGAGATTGAACGCTTGATCTTATCGAAGCGAGGATTCTCAGATTCTGTTATCGATACTCTTGTTCAGGCCAGAAAGCCTGTAACTAGAAAGATTTACCACAAAATTTGGAAAAAATATATCTGTTGGTGTGAATCTAAAGGATTCCCTTGGGACAAGGTTAAGATTCCTAGGATTCTATCCTTCCTTCAAGAAGGATTGGAAAAAGGATTATCTGCAAGTTCCCTGAAGGGACAGATTTCTGCCTTGTCTGTGTTACTTCACAAAAAGCTGGCCGCTGTGCCAGATGTTCAAGCCTTTGTTCAGGCTCTGGTTAGAATTAAGCCTGTTTACAAACCTTTGACTCCTCCTTGGAGTCTCAATTTAGTTCTTTCAGTTCTTCAGGGGGTTCCGTTTGAACCCTTGCATTCCGTTGATATTAAGTTATTATCTTGGAAAGTTTTGTTTTTAGTTGCAATTTCTTCTGCTAGAAGAGTTTCAGAATTATCTGCTCTGCAGTGTTCTCCTCCTTATCTGGTGTTCCATGCAGATAAGGTGGTTTTACGTACTAAACCTGGTTTTCTTCCAAAAGTTGTTTCTAACAAAAACATTAACCAGGAGATTATCGTACCTTCTCTGTGTCCGAAACCAGTTTCAAAGAAGGAACGTTTGTTGCACAATTTGGATGTTGTTCGCGCTCTAAAATTCTATTTAGATGCTACAAAGGATTTTAGACAAACATCTTCCTTGTTTGTTGTTTATTCCGGTAAAAGGAGAGGTCAAAAAGCAACTTCTACCTCTCTCTCTTTTTGGATTAAAAGCATCATCAGATTGGCTTACGAGACTGCCGGACGGCAGCCTCCCGAAAGAATCACAGCTCATTCCACTAGGGCTGTGGCTTCCACATGGGCCTTCAAGAACGAGGCTTCTGTTGATCAGATATGTAGGGCAGCGACTTGGTCTTCACTGCACACTTTTACCAAATTTTACAAGTTTGATACTTTTGCTTCTTCTGAGGCTATTTTTGGGAGAAAGGTTTTGCAAGCCGTGGTGCCTTCCATTTAGGTGACCTGATTTGCTCCCTCCCTTCATCCGTGTCCTAAAGCTTTGGTATTGGTTCCCACAAGTAAGGATGACGCCGTGGACCGGACACACCTATGTTGGAGAAAACAGAATTTATGTTTACCTGATAAATTACTTTCTCCAACGGTGTGTCCGGTCCACGGCCCGCCCTGGTTTTTTTAATCAGGTCTGATAATTTATTTTCTTTAACTACAGTCACCACGGTACCATATGGTTTCTCCTATGAAAATATTCCTCCTTAACGTCGGTCGAATGACTGGGGTAGGCGGAGCCTAGGAGGGATCATGTGACCAGCTTTGCTGGGCTCTTTGCCATTTCCTGTTGGGGAAGAGAATATCCCACAAGTAAGGATGACGCCGTGGACCGGACACACCGTTGGAGAAAGTAATTTATCAGGTAAACATAAATTCTGTTTTTGTTCAGCAAGGGCATTATATGTCTACAATAGATTTACAGGATGCATATCTGCATATTCCGATTCATCCAGATCACTATCAGTTTCTGAGATTCTCTTTCCTAGACAAGCATTACCAGTTTGTGGCTCTGCCGTTTGGCCTAGCAACAGCTCCAAGAATTTTTACAAAGGTTCTCGGTGCCCTTCTGTCTGTAATCAGAGAACAGGGTATTGTGGTATTTCCTTATTTGGACGATATCTTGGTACTTGCTCAGTCTTCACATTTAGCAGAATCTCATACGAATCGACTTGTGTTGTTTCTTCAACATCATGGTTGGAGGATCAATTTACCAAAAAGTTCATTGATTCCTCAGACACAGGTAACCTTTTTAGGTTTCCAGATAGATTCAGTGTCCATGACTCTATCTTTGACAGACAAGAGACGTCTAAAATTGATATCAGCTTGTCGAAACCTTCAGTCTCAATCATTCCCTTCGGTAGCCTTATGCATGGAAATTCTAGGTCTTATGACTGCTGCATCGGACGCGATCCCCTTTGCTCGTTTTCACATGCGACCTCTTCAGCTCTGTATGCTGAACCAGTGGTGCAGGGATTACACAAAGATATCTCTAATATCTTTAAAACCGATTGTACGAAACTCTCTGACGTAGTGGACAGATCACCATCGTTTAGTTCAGGGGGCTTCTTTTGTTCTTCCGACCTGGACTGTAATTTCAACAGATGCAAGTCTTACAGGTTGGGGAGCTGTGTGGGGGTCTCTGACAGCACAAGGGGTTTGGGAATCTCAGGAGGTGAGATTACCGATCAATATTTTGGAACTCCGTGCAATTTTCAGAGCTCTTCAGTTTTGGCCTCTTCTAAAGAGAGAATCGTTCATTTGTTTTAAGACAGACAGTGTCACAACTGTGGCATACATCAATCATCAAGGAGGGACTCACAGTCCTCTGGCTATGAAAGAAGTATCTCGAATTCTGATATGGGCGGAATCCAGCTCCTGTCTAGTTTCTGCGGTTCATATCCCAGGTATAGACAATTGGGAAGCGGATTATCTCAGTCGCCAAACGTTACATCCGGGCGAATCGTCTCTTCACCCAGAGGTATTTCTTCAGATTGTTCAAAGGTGGGGACTTCCAGAAATAGATCTGATGGCCTCTCATCTAAACAAGAAACTTCCCAGGTATCTGTCCAGATCCAGGGATCCTCAAGCGGAAGCAGTGGATGCATTGTCACTTCCTTGGAAGTATCATCCTGCCTATATCTTTCCGCCTCTAGTTCTTCTTCCAAGAGTAATCTCCAAGATTCTGAAGGAATGCTCGTTTGTTCTGCTGGTAGCTCCAGCATGGCCTCACAGGTTTTGGTATGCGGATCTTGTCCGGATGGCCTCTTGCCAACCGTGGACTCTTCCGTTAAGGCCAGACCTTCTGTCGCAAGGTCCTTTTTTCCATCAGGATCTCAAATCCTTAAATTTAAAGGTATGGAGATTGAACGCTTGATTCTTAGTCAAAGAGGTTTCTCTGACTCTGTGATTAATACTATGTTACAGGCTCGTAAATCTGTATCTAGGGAGATATATTATAGAGTCTGGAAGACTTATATTTCTTGGTGTCTTTCTCATCATTTTTCCTGACATTCTTTTAGAATTCCGAGAATATTACAGTTTCTTCAGGATGGTTTGGATAAAGGTTTGTCTGCAAGTTCCTTGAAAGGACAAATCTCTCCTCTTTCTGTTCTTTTTCACAGAAAGATTGCTAATCTTCCTGATATTCATTGTTTTGTACAAGCTTTGGTTCGTATAAAACCTGTCATTCAGTCAATTTCTCCTCCTTGGAGTTTGAATTTGGTTCTGGGGGCTCTTCAAGCTCCTCCGTTTGAACCTATGCATTCATTGGACATTAAATTACTTTCTTGGAAAGTTTTGTTCCTTTTGGCCATCTCTTCTGCCAGAAGAGTTTCTGAATTATCTGCTCTTTCTTGTGAGTCTTCTTTTCTGATTTTTCACCAGTATAAGGCGGTGTTGCGAACTTCTTTTAAATTTTTACCTAAGGTTGTGAATTCCAACAACATTAGTAGAGAAATTGTGGTTCCTTCATTATGTCCTAATCCTAAGAATTCTAAGGAGAAATCATTGCATTCTTTGGATGTAGTTAGAGCTTTGAAATATTATGTTGAAGCTACTAAGAATTTCCGAAAGACTTTTAGTCTATTTGTTATCTTTTCCGGTTCTAGGAAAGGTCAGAAGGCCTCTGCCATTTCTTTGGCATCTTGGTTGAAATCTTTAATTCATCATGCTTATGTCGAGTCGAGTAGAACTCCGCCTCAAAGGATTACAGCTCATTCTACTAGGTCAGTTTCTACTTCCTGGGCGTTTAGGAATGAAGCTTCGGTTGATCAGATTTGCAAAGCAGCAACTTGGTCTTCTTTGCATACTTTTACTAAATTCTACCATTTTGATGTGTTTTCTTCTTCTGAAGCTGTCTTTGGTAGAAAAGTTTTTCAGGCAGCTGTTTCAGTTTGAATCTTCTGCCTATAATTTCAGTTTTTTTAATTATAAGATTTAAACTTTATTTTTGGGTGTGGATTTTTTTCAGCGGAATTGGCTGTCTTTATTTTATCCCTCCCTCTCTAGTGACTCTTGCGTGGAAGATCCACATCTTGGGTAGTCATTATCCCATACATCACTAGCTCATGGACTCTTGCTAATTACATGAAAGAAAACATAATTTATGTAAGAACTTACCTGATAAATTCATTTCTTTCATATTAGCAAGAGTCCATGAGGCCCACCCTTTTTTTGTGGTGGTTATGATTTTTTTGTATAAAGCACAATTATTCCAATTCCTTATTTTTATGCTTCGCACTTTTTTCTTATCACCCCACTTCTTGGCTATTCGTTAAACTGATTTGTGGGTGTGGTGAGGGGTGTATTTATAGGCATTTTGAGGTTTGGGAAACTTTGCCCCTCCTGGTAGGAATGTATATCCCATACGTCACTAGCTCATGGACTCTTACTAATATGAAAGACATGAATTTATCAGGTAAGTTCTTACATAAATTATGTTTTTTCCACTTTTACCACTTCTACCTCGTGTAGTGGCACGCATCAAACAGGAGTGAGCTTCGGCCATTCTGATTGCTCCAGCGTGGCTGCGGAGGACATGGTTTGTGAATCTGGTGGGGATGTCATCCTCTCCGCTGTGGAGGTTAACCTGTCGCAGGGATCTGCTGAAACAGGGCCCCTTTCATCATCAAAATCTCGATTCTCTGAGGCTGACTGCGCAGAGATTGAATGCCTAGTCTTGGTCACGAGAGGCTTTTCGAAAAGTGCGATTGATACTCTCAGGCAAGAAAGCCAGTCACAGAGCGAGCCTCTGTGATACTATATGCTTCGGCGTGGCCCCGCAGGACCTGTTTTGTGGATATTGTAAAGACGTCCTCCTCTCCTCCGTGGTGGTTGCCTCTTTGAGCGGACCTTCAACTTCAAGGTCTGTTTCTTCATCAAAATCTAGATTCTCTGAGGCTGACTGCGTGGAGATTGTGCCTAGTACTGTTAAAAAGAGTTTTTTTCTAAAGGGTCATTGATACCCTGAGGACCAAGATTTCCCTTGGCACAAGGTTAAGGGTTCCTCGGATTCTGTTGTTTTTCTAAGATGGTTTGGAGAAAGGTTTGTCAGCTAGTTCTCTCAAAGGTCAGATTTCTGCCCTTTCTGTGTTGCTGCACAAGAAGGTAGCAAATCGTCCTGATGCGCAGTCCTTTGTTAAGGCTATAGTTAAAATCAGGCAATTATTTAAACCTTTTGCTCCTCCTTGGAGTCTTAATATTTTTTCTTTGTGTTCTTCAACATGCTCTGTTTAAACCTATGCATTCTGTTGAACTTAAACTTTTGTCTTGGAAAGTTTTGTTTTTGTTTGCTATTTCTGCTGCTCGCAGAGATTCAGAGTTATCTGCCTTGCAGTGTGTTCCCAGTTATCTTGTTTTTCATGTGTAAAAGGCTGTTTTACATACCAAGTTAGTTAGGTTTTCTGCCTAAAGTTGATCGTAATATCAATCAGGATATTGCAGAGCCTTCCTTTTGCTCTAATTCTTCCTCTCAGAAGGAGCGTTTGCTACACAATCTGGATGTAGTGCGTGCTTTCTTCATGCCACCAAGGATTTTTGACAATCTTCATCCTTGTTTGTTTTGTATGCTGGCAAGTGCAAGGATCAGGCCACTGTGACCACTCTTTCCTTTTGGCTGAGGAGTGTCATTTGTTTGGCTTATGAGGAAGCTGATAAGCAGCCTCCTGCGAGGATTACGGCTCACTCTACCCGTGCAGTGTCTTCTTCTTGGGCATTTAAGAATTTAGTTTCTATGGAACAAATCTGTTAGGCGGCTACCTGGTCCTCTTTACATACCTTTTCAAAATGTTACAAGTTTTGTGTTTTTGCCTCAGATGAGGCTTCTTTTGGGAGAAAGGTGCTTCAAGCGGTGGTGTCTTCAGATTAGGTCTGTCTGCCTTATTTTCCCTCCCGGTTTATTCTGTGTCCTGGCTAGCTTTGGTATTGGATTCCCAACAGTAATTAATGAATTTGTGGACTCTCCCTGCTATTGTAAAGAAAACAAAATTTATGCTTACCTGATAAAAAATTTTTTTTTACTGGCTTGGAGAGTCCACAAACCCTCCAGATTTTTAAGGCAGTGTTTTTTTCCTAATCTTCTGGTACCTCGGGGGGGGGGGGGTAAGGGAAGTGGGAGGGATACTTAATGCTTTGCCTGGGTGTCTTTGCCTCCTCCTGGTGGCCAGGTGTTGTATTCCCAACAGTATTTTGCTGCAGAATTAATAACTGCATAATGCAGTGCTCATATACATTGAACACTGTTAACTAGATTACAAATGGATCACTAGCACTAGCGCTCGTATTACAAGTGCTAACCTGATGTGCGCAAAAAAATAATTTAGAATATCACAACTGTGTTAATGTATTTACCCATAGACTTCAATAGAGCGTAAAAAGTGGGTGAAGTTTTTTCACTTTTACACACATTAACTTTTCTCCCCCATTCCAATGTTCTTCTCATAGCAGAATATTTAGTCATTAATACATATTTCTATATTCAGGCTTACCTCGTTTTATTGCGCTTCACAGATATTGCTCTTTTTACAGATTGGAGTTTTGTGGCAACCCTGTGTCGAGCAAGTCTATTGCTCCATTTTTACAACATATATACACATATAAACACATACATACACATGTATGAATATATATATATATATATATATATATATATATATATATACACACCCATCAAACAGATAATGACTCACTAAAGCCTCAGATTATGGTTATCATTTTTTAGCAATTAAGTATTTTTTTAATTTAGGTATGTACATTTGTTGCTTTTTTAGACATAATGCTACTACACACTTAATAGACAACAGTATAGTGTAAATATAACTTTTCTATGCACTGGGAAACAAAGAAATGAGTGACTCTATTCGCTTTATTGCGGTGGTCTGGAACCAAACCAGCAATATCTCCAAGGTACACCTGTATCTCTGGTTATTATTTATATATATATATATATATACAATTTTAAAATACATAGAACATATTCCCCAATGTGAAATATATACAGTACATAGATAAATAGTTAAACTATTTATTAAAAATTAATATTGCATAAAAATGCTTTTACATGTTTTCAGATTCATAAACATATTTAGACATGTACATGTATGTATCTATTTGATTAAGTACTTTGCAGTCTTTTTCTCCAACATTGGTGTGTCCGGTCCACGGCGTCATCCTTTCTTGTGGGATATTCTCTTCCCCAACAGGAAATGGCAAAGAGTCCCAGCAAAGCTGGTCACATGATCCCTCCTAGGCTCCGCCCACCCCAGTCATTCTCTTTGCCGTTGTACAGGCAACATCTCAAAGGAGATGGTTAAGAGTTTTTTTTGGTGTTTAAATGTAGTTTTATTCTTCTATCAAGTGTTTGTTATTTTAAAATAGTGCTGGTATGTACTATTTACTCTGAAACAGAAAAGGATGAAGATTTCTGTTTGTAAGAGGAAGATGATTTTAGCAGTTACTAAAATCGATTGCTGTTTCCACACAGGACTGTTGAGATGAAGTAACTTCAGTTGGGGAAACAGTTAGCAGACTTTTCTGCTTAAGGTATGACTGGCCATATTTCTAACAAGACCATGTAATGCTGGAAGGCTGTCATTTCCCCTTATGGGGACCGGTAAGCCATTTTCTTAGTTTAACATAAAAGAATAAAGGGCTTCAAAAAGGGCTTAAAAACTGGTAGACATTTTTCTGGGCTAAAACGATTGCTTTATTAGGCATATTATACAGATTCTAACTAATTTTTGGTGTTATAATCTTGGGGAAACGTTTAGGAAAACGGCAGGCACTGTGTTGGACACCTTTTTCAGTTGGGGGCCTTTCTAGTTATAGACAGAGCCTCATTTTCGCGCCAATAATGCGCAGTTGTTTTTGGAGAGCTAGGCATGCAGATGCATGTGTCAGGAGCTAAGAATCACTGAAAAAGCTTATAGAAGGCGTCTTGTGGTATCGTATTCCCCTCTGGGCTTGGTTGGGTCTCAGCAAAGCATATAGCTGGGACTGTATAGGGGTTAAATGTAAAACGGCTCCGGTTCCGTTAATTTAAGGGTTAAAGCTCTGAAATTTGGTGTGCAATACTTTTAATGCTTTAAGACACTGTGGTGAAATTTTGAACAATTCCTTCATACTTTTTCACATATTCAGTAATAAAGTGTTTCCAGTTTGAAATTTAAAGTGACAGTAACGGTTTTATTTTAAAACGTTTTTTGTGCTTTGTTGACAAGTTTAAGCCTGTTTAACATGTCTGTACCATCAGATAAGCTATGTTCTATATGTATGAAAGCCAATGTGTCTCCCCATTTAAATTTATGTGATAATTGTGCCATAGTGTCCAAACAAAGTAAGGACAGTAATGCCACAGATAATGATATTGCCCAAGATGATTCCTCAAGTGAAGGGAGTAAACATGATACTACATCCCCTACTGTGTCTACACCAGTTATGCCCACACAGGAGGCCCCTAGTACATCTAGTGCGCCAATACTTATTACCATGCAACAATTAACGGCTGTAATGGATAACTCCATAGCAAATCTTATATCCAAAATGCCTACTTATCAGAGAAAGCGCGATTGCTCTGTTTTAAACACTGAAGAGCAAGAGGACGCTGATGATAACTGTTCTGACATACCCTCACACCAATCTCAAGGGGCCATGAGGGAGGTTTTGTCTGATGGAGAAATTTCAGATTCAGGAAAAATTTCTCATCAAGCTGAACCTGATGTTGTGACATTTAAATTTAAATTAGAACATCTCCGCGCACTGCTTAAGGAGGTGTTATCTACTCTGGATGATTGTGACAATTTGGTCATTCCAGAGAAATTATGTAAGATGGACAAGTTCCTAGAGGTTCCGGTGCCCCCCAACGCTTTTCCTATACCCAAGCGGGTGGCGGACATAGTAAATAAAGAGTGGGAAAGGCCCGGCATACCTTTTGTCCCCCCCCCCCCCCTATATTTAAGAAATTATTTCCTATAGTCGACCCCAGAAAGGACTTATGGCAGACAGTCCCCAAGGTCGAGGGGGCGGTTTCTACTCTAAACAAACGCACTACTATTCCTATCGAAGATAGTTGTGCTTTCAAAGATCCTATGGATAAGAAATTAGAGGGTTTGCTTAAAAAGATTTTTGTACAGCAAGGTTACCTTCTACAACCAATTTCATGCATTGTTCCTGTCACTACGGCAGCGTGTTTCTGGTTCGAGGAACTAGAAAAATCGCTCAATAAAGAATCTTCGTATGAGGAGGTTATGGACAGAGTTCAAGCACTTAAATTGGCTAACTCTTTTGTTTTAGATGCCGCTTTGCAATTTGCTAGATTAGCGGCGAAAAATTCAGGGTTTGCTATCGTGGCGCGCAGAGCGCTTTGGCTAAAGTCTTGGTCAGCGGATGTGTCTTCCAAGACAAAATTGCTTAACATTCCTTTCAAAGGTAAAACATTATTTGGACCTGATTTGAAAGAGATTATTTCAGACATCACTGGGGGAAAGGGCCACGCCCTCCCACAGGATAGGTCTTTTAAAGCTAAAATAAACCTAATTTTCGTCCCTTTCGCAGAAATGGACCAGCCTCTAATTCTACATCCTCTAAGCAAGAGGGTAATACTTCACAACCCAAACCAGCCTGGAAACCAATGCAAGGCTGGAACAAGGGTAAGCAGGCCAAGAAGCCTACCACTGCTACCAAATCAGCATGAAGGGATAGCCCCTGATCCGGGACCGGATCTGGTGGGGGGCAGACTTTCTCTCTTTGCTCAGGCTTGGGCAAGAGATGTTCAGGATCCTTGGGCGCTAGAAATAGTTTCTCAAGGTTATCTCCTGGAATTCAAGGAACTACCCCCAAGGGGAAGGTTCCACAGGTCTCAATTATCTTCAAACCAAATAAAAAGACAGACATTCTTACATTGTGTAGAAGACCTGTTAAGGATGGGAGTGATTCATCCAGTTCCAATAAGAGAACAAGGGATGGGTTTTTATTCCAACCTGTTCATAGTTCCCAAAAAAGAGGGAACATTCAGACCAATTTTGGATCTCAAGATCCTAAACAAATTTCTCAGGGTACCATCGTTCAAAATGGAAACTATTCGAACGATCCTACCTACTATCCAGGAAAATCAATTTATGACTACCGTGGATATAAAGGATGCGTACCTACATATTCCTATCCACAAGGAACATCATCAGTTCCTAAGGTTCGCTTTTCTGGACAAGCATTACCAGTTTGTGGCACTTCCATTCGGATTAGCCACTGCTCCAAGGATTTTCACAAAGGTACTAGGGTCCCTTCTAGCGGTTCTAAGACCAAGGGGCATTGCAGTAGTACCTTACTTGGACGACATCCTGATTCAAGCGTCGTCTCTGTCAAAAGCAAAGGCTCATACGGACATCGTCCTAGCCTTCCTCAGATCTCACGGATGGAAGGTGAACAAAGAAAAAAGTTCTCTGTCCCCGTCAACAAGAGTTCCCTTCTTGGGAACAATAATAGATTCCTTAGAAATGAGGATTTTTCTGACAGAGGTCAGAAAATCAAAAATTCTAAGCTCTTGTCAAGTACTTAATTCTGTTCTTCGTCCTTCCATAGCGCAGTGCATGGAAGTAATAGGATTGATGGTTGCAACAATGGACATAGTCCCTTTTGCACGAATACATCTAAGACCATTACAACTGTGCATGCTCAGACAGTGGAATGGGGATTATACAGACTTGTCTCCGACGATTCAAGTAGATCAAAAGACCAGAGATTCACTCTGTTGGTGGCTGACCCTGGACAATCTGTCACAGGGAATGAGCTTCCGCAGACCAGAGTGGGTCATTGTCACGACCGACGCCAGCCTGGTGGGCTGGGGCGCGGTCTGGGAACCCCTGAAAGCTCAGGGTCTATGGTCTCGGGAAGAATCTCTTCTCCCGATAAACATTCTGGAACTGAGAGCGATATTCAATGCTCTCAAAGCTTGGCCTCATCTAGCAAAGGCCAAATTCATAAGGTTTCAATCAGACAACATGACGACTGTTGCATATATCAATCATCAGGGGGGAACAAGGAGTTCCCTGGCGATGGAAGAAGTGACCAAAATAATTCAATGGGCGGAGGATCACTCCTGCCACTTGTCTGCGATCCACATCCCAGGAGTGGAAAATTGGGAAGCGGATTTTCTGAGTCGTCAGACATTCCATCCGGGGGAGTGGGAACTCCATCCGGAAATCTTTGCCCAAATAACTCAATTATGGGGCATTCCAGACATGGATCTGATGGCGTCTTGTCAGAACTTCAAGGTTCCTTGCTACGGGTCCAGATCCAGGGATCCCAAGGCGACTCTAGTAGATGCACTAGTAGCACCTTGGACCTTCAACCTAGCTTATGTATTCCCACCGTTTCCTCTCATTCCCAGGCTGGTAGCCAGGATCAATCAGGAGAGGGCTTCGGTGATCTTGATAGCTCCTGCGTGGCCACGCAGGACTTGGTACGCAGACCTGGTGAATATGTCATCGGCTCCACCATGGAAGCTACCTTTGAGACAGGACCTTCTTGTTCAAGGTCCATTCGAACATCCGAATCTGGTTTCCCTCCAGCTGACGGCTTGGAGATTGAACGCTTGATTTTATCAAAGCGTGGGTTTTCAGATTCTGTAATAGATACTCTGATTCAGGCTAGAAAGCCTGTAACTAGAAAAATTTACCATAAAATATGGAAAAAATATATCTGTTGGTGTGAATCCAAAGGATTGCCATGGAACAAGATAAAGATTCCTAAGATTCTATCCTTTCTACAAGAAGGTTTGGAGAAAGGATTATCTGCAAGTTCTCTAAAGGGACAGATTTCTGCTTTATCTGTCTTACTACACAAACGACTGGCAGCTATGCCAGATGTTCAAGCATTTGTTCAGGCTCTGGTTAGGATCAAGCCTGTTTACAGACCTTTGACTCCTCCCTGGAGTTTAAATCTAGTTCTTTCAGTTCTTCAAGGGGTTCCGTTTGAACCCTTACATTTTGTAGATATTAAGTTACTATCTTGGAAAGTTTTGTTTTTGGTTGCAATCTCTTCTGCCAGAAGAGTTTCAGAGTTATCTGCTCTGCAGTGTTCTCCTCCTTATCTGGTGTTCCATGCAGATAAGGTGGTTTTGCGTACTAAGCCTGGTTTTCTTCCTAAAGTTGTTTCTAACAAAAATATTAACCAGGAGATAGTTGTACCTTCTTTGTGTCCGAATCCAGTTTCAAAGAAGGAACGTTTGTTACACAATTTGGATGTAGTCCGTGCTCTAAAATTCTATTTAGAGGCTACTAAAGATTTCAGACAAACATCTTCCTTGTTTGTTGTTTATTCTGGTAAAAGGAGAGGTCAAAAAGCGACTTCTACCTCTCTTTCTTTTTGGCTTAAAAGCATTATCCGATTGGCTTATGAGACTGCCGGACGGCAGCCTCCTGAAAGAATCACAGCTCACTCCACTAGGGCTGTGGCTTCCACATGGGCATTCAAGAACGAGGCTTCTGTTGACCAGATATGTAAGGCAGCGACTTGGTCGTCACTGCACACTTTTGCCAAATTTTACAAATTTGATACTTTTGCTTCTTCGGAGGCTATTTTTGGGAGAAAGGTTTTGCAAGCCGTGGTGCCTTCCATTTAGGTGACCTGATTTGCTCCCTCCCTTCATCCGTGTCCTAAAGCTTTGGTATTGGTTCCCACAAGTAAGGATGACGCCGTGGACCGGACACACCAATGTTGGAGAAAACAGAATTTATGCTTACCTGATAAATTACTTTCTCCAACGGTGTGTCCGGTCCACGGCCCGCCCTGGTTTTTTTAATCAGTTCTGATGAATTATTTTCTCTAACTACAGTCACCACGGTATCATATGGTTTCTCCTATATATATTTCCTCCTGTCTGTCGGTCGAATGACTGGGGTGGGCGGAGCCTAGGAGGGATCATGTGACCAGCTTTGCTGGGACTCTTTGCCATTTCCTGTTGGGGAAGAGAATATCCCACAAGTAAGGATGACGCCGTGGACCGGACACACCGTTGGAGAAAGTAATTTATCAGGTAAGCATAAATTCTGTTTTTTTTTTCTTTCTCAGACCTCATATCTTTGAGCATTTCAAAAAATTTGGCAATTTTTTTTTTAAAATAATTTTTATTAGCGATATTATGAGTGAAACTATACTTTGTAAATGTATTTTATGTGTTTTGTGCAACGTCTTTGACTTGCGCAACAGTTAACCAGAGGTCTGAAGTCGCACTATCCCTACACGCATTAAATTCTATTCAATCAAACCAGTTTACTTTCAACGTGTACTATGATAAACCCCTCGCATGCAACAGTTTGTTAAAAGTTGAACCCTTCACTAACTCTCCCTTTGTCAAGTCCTTAGCCGCACTCTCATTACGTTATTCTCTCATTCAGTTTATCAGATATTCTACTCTCATGAGTTGGGGGTCTTTCTTCAGAAACAAGGTGCTGTCGCAAGAACCAGAACTTCTGGCTGTGGTGCCGGAGTTCCTGCGCATTTCCATGACAAACATCATCAAGGTGAGCTGTGCAAATGCCTTATGCCTATGTATCTTCTACTTAGCCTACGGTTAATTAATGCTTTACACTGTTGTAGCAGATGTGTGGAATTTGGTCCTGAATCTCGTCAATTAGGTACTGAATAGACCTACATATAACATGAAGTTTTAGCTTTTAAGCTATTAAAATGTTATTAGTGTAGCTATTCATTTAAAGTGTTTTGATTAACGGACCATTAAATATCTGATTGAATTATCAATAATTGCATGATACAAGAGATTCCAAATCACTTGATCTGAATTCCAAATTAGCAATAAATGTTTTTTGTTTTGTTTTTGTTTGTTTTTACAAATTTCAAACGTTCCTTCTGTATCCCTGCCCTTGTATCATGTGACAGCCATTACCCAATCACAGACTTGTATGTCAGCACTGTAAACTCTTGCACATGCTCATTAGGTGCTGGTGCCTCCCAAAATATGAATATAAAAGATTGTGCGCAAATTGATAATTGAATTAAATCAGGAGGTTTTCCTGTTTATTGTATGTTCTGTTTGAATCATAAAAGTTTAACTTTGACTTTAGTGTTTCTTTATGTTTATCATTCATTAAAGGGACAGTCTAGTCCAAAAAAAACTTTCATGATTCAGATAGGGCATGTAATTTTAAACAATTTTCTAATTTACTTTTATCACCAATTTTTCTTTGTTCTCTTTCTATTCTCTTTGTTCTCTTGGACTTAATGTTTGGACCTGGTGCGCGCCGCTGTCAGATGATATGGGGCGGCCTGTTAGTTGACTTCACACCCCCAGAAGCACATGCTTGTTGTTTAGTTCCTACAAAGAGCATTAATGCTAGGCAACTTAAATGTGTCCAGAGGCACAGGAACAGACATTCCACACACTATCGGAAAAGATCTTCCTACACATAAGTCCTGTGGTGTGTGTGTTTCAATGACCCCCGTCGCAGGCAGTTTTGGCGCCATCCCTGCCTTGCAGGGAGTGCACAACAGCTGCGGAGCAGCAGAGTGGCAGTCTTGGCCTGATACGGAGGTGGTGAAGCATTTGATTAAAGTAGGCTTTTGGGCAGACATTTGGGGACAAATAGCTGTGGGGTTCACAGTTTGCTGGGATCAGGTTGTGAAAGGCAAATGGAATCTGGCAGCCACAGCCATTCTTCTCTTGAACCTTCTAGAAACCTGGGCAATCTTTCAGGCTTTGCTCTACTTTCAACCGATTCTGCAAAGAGATAAAGCTTTTTATGGAAAACAAATGAGATATGTCCTATCCGCATTCCAAGGAGTCGTCCAGAGCTGTCAGGTAATCAAGGCTGTTACTTCGATCTTCCTGTGGAACAAAAAATGTGTTAAACGTCTCACTGCAATTAATCTACCAACAAGCTTTGTTTTGAGTGGCTGGTTATCTCAACACAAGAGAGATATCTCAAAAAGAATGGCAGCTGAATGTTACGTATTCCAGATATTAACTAGCAAGAGGTGCCCGTCAGGTATTTCTCTTATAGTATTCATTTCCAGTTCTATTACTACTTCATCTGCTATACAATGGAGTGGATGCTTTCTCTCGAACATAGGACTTCTAGCTCATTTATATCTTTTCTCCAATATTTCTTATCCCTCAACTTCTACACAGTGTTCATTGTGAAGAAGCAACATTCAGTAAATTAATTTGTCTTGGCCCTGCAGACAGTCAACCACCTTGAACGCTACCAGCAGAGACCTGCTACTGTAATATTAAAACCAATGTAATGACTTCTGAATTTTCATATTTCTTTAACTTTATTATTATAGAGTCGCAGAAATTATTCCACTCAGTTGGCACTTTTCCTTATGTCATCTTCTTAAATTCCTTCATGACCGTTTTACTGCATGATCTATCTCCTAATTGTCTCAAAGTTCAAGTCCAAAAATCGGTTATTGCTAGTATAAAGTGGGTTCAGCAACCTGATGTCACTCCATTTTCCCCCACACACACATTTTAGTCCAACATGGTACTATTCTTTTGTATGCTATGATAGAAGATTCATTTAAACATTTGCAAGAAGTTTCCCTGTGGTTCCTCACACTTCATTTTTTTTTTTTCTAGTAGCCTTTTCCTAAGCTCAAAGGGTCTCGTTGATGGGAGACTGTTCCTTACTTTCTATTCAAGGTAGTTGACCTTCCCACCACTAAGAACATTACCCTTCCATATTTTTCCTCTTGACAAGGTAGAGATTAGAGGCAAACAAGATCTTTGAAATTCATGTGTGGGGAATGTGGTCAGCGATGGGACTAGGTATGTTCTGATTGCCGCTCAATCCCTCAGCGTTCCATCTCATTTTTTATTACGGAGTGCTGGGGACTTCTGGGAGACTTAATTCAGGATGACCACGGTTTTATTTTTTTCAGCGCTCAGAATATTCAGAATGGAGCACTAAGTTTTTATGAGACCTCTGCAATGTTATCTTTACATTATAGCGATGGAGGGGGTGGAGGCATTTTTTGAGCCTCAGAAGGTTTGGCGCACTTGTTAGGGCTCAGTCCTTTTCTCCTCTTTCCATTTTCTTCTGTGAAAAGCAAATTGGGCAGAAATAAGCTAATCCCAGGTGGCAAACGGGCCATAGAACAAGCTATTGAGCTGCTGTTCGTTCCTGGCAGACTGCTTCTCTTTCTGCTTTGTGTGTGTATATATAAATATATATATATATATATATATATATATATACCCTATGGGTGTTAACAATGAAGTGTTCAACTCACCAATGGCCGTTTGTGTATTCACGGGAGTGCCGCGGGTTAGATCAACAGTAATACCTTTCCGCCAGAGTTGAGGGATACCGAGAGTCCGACTTCTGTTAGTTAGTAGCCTTAACGGGATGCGCGGGTGATGCCGCGTCTGACTCCTCCGTTAACTCGTCAGGAAGGGCTGCTCGGTGGTAAGTGTGATTGATAATATGCAAACTGGGGGTTAAGGAAAGTGAAAAAAGTCCGCTTGATAGCCAAGTTTAAAGTACCATGAAGTATATGATCCGGTCCTCAAGGCTAGCTTAGCCGTAAATGCAAAGACAACAGAGAATCGAGGACTAACAGGATTGTTACAACCAAGTGGGTTTTTTCAGGCTTAGGTGATGAATCACACAGTGGTGTACAAGGTTAGGTGATGCTGATCTGAGATCCTTGTTTCTCTGTTGTCTTTTTATATATATATATATATATATATATATATATATATATATATATATATATATATATATATATATATATATATATATATTCATATTCAGAAGCATATTAAATTAATGAAATCAGTGAATTCTTTATTCTGTGATGCAGTTGTTCAGATTATTTGTCTCAATGAGAAAAATACTACTTTAGTGGTTTTAGCTAGAAGGGCGCTTTTGGTTGAAATCTTGGTCTGCTGACATGATTTCTAAATCTAGACTTTTTTCCTTACTTTTCTAAGACCCTCTTTGGTCCTGGCTTGGATTATATTATTTTCACAGTAACTGGGGGTTAAGGGGCTTTTTTTAACCTCAGGACAAAAAGGCTAGACTTAAAGGTAGGTCTGGAGGGAGTTTTCGCCACTCTCCCAGAACAAGAATCAAAAATCCAATTCTTCCCAGAGGAAGGAGGCCTCATAGCCTACATGGATACCAAATCCAGTGTGGTCCAAGTCCAAACAGTTCAGAATAGGTTTTGAGTGTCACCCTCCTCAGGCTGGGCTTCTTCTGTCTTACATTTCTAAAAGACCGGAAAAGAAAATTGCTTTTCTTTTCGGTGTAAGAGCCTTGAAGTTATGGGCGTCATTGTCCCAATACCTCTGATGGAGCAGGGAACAGGTTTCTTCTCAAATATTTTTGTTGTTCCAAAGAAGGAAGGAACTTTCAGTCCCATTTTAGATCTAAAGACTCAAGCTTATAAAGGTTCCTTCGTTCAAGATGGAAACTTTCAAATCGATCCTCCTTTTTAGTTCTTCAGGGTCAATTTAAGTCTACAATAGATCTGCACATCCCAATCCATCATGATCAAAATCAGTTTCTCAGGTTTGGCTTCTTGGACAAACAGTTTTATATCTCTACCGTTCGGTCTGGCTACTGCTCCCACAATATTCACAAAGGTTCTGGGAGCCCCTCTATCTGTAATTCATTCTCAGGGAGTAGTGGTAGGTCCTTACCTGGACGATATATTGGTTCAAGCTCCATCTTTACCTTTAGCAGTGGCGCATACAGAAAAACTACTGTGGTTTCTTTGCAGTCATGGCAGGAAGGTAAATGTCGCATAGAGCTTTCACACTGCCAGCAGGTGTGATCATTTTTTTTAACAGACTTCAGTTGGCCTGTTAACTGTAGTCACTAAATTCTCCTTCGGTAGCTTGGTTTATGGAGGTTGAGGGACTTATGGTCGCTGCCTCGGACACAATGCAGTTTGCCAGGTTTAATTTGCGACCTTTACAACTCTGCATGTTGTCAGTGGAATGGGGACCACTTCGACCTTTCAAGTTATCCAATTTGAAAAAAACACCAATCTGTTTCTTGGTAGATGTCCCCAGACCAGGGGAATGGTCTCAATCAATTAATAGTTCACTGAGGACGGCCAGAGATAATAATAATCTGATGGCGTTCAGGCTCAACCAAAAACTACTTTGCTATGGTTCCAAGGCGAGGGATCCTCAAGCGGAGTTCACAGATGCATTAACGACTCAGTGGCATTATCTTCTGGTTTACCTATTTCCTCCAATTGCGCTTCTCCCCTCTCGTCTCAAGCAAGAGGACGTCTTGACAATCTTGGTATCTTCTGCACAGTCTCGACTGAATTGGTATGCAGACCTGGCCAAGATTTCCATTGCTACGCCATGGCGTCTTCCTCTATGACAGGACCTGCTCTTTCAAGGTCCGTTTTCTATAAAAATCTTCAGTCTCTGAACTTAACAGCGCAGAGATTTAACTCAGGTTTATCTGAGTCTGTAATTGATACTTTAATTCAGACTTGTAAGCCTGTTACTAGACTGATCTAATACAAAGTCTTAAAGGTATACCTTTCCTGTTGTTTAAAACACGCTTTTTCCCTGGAATTCTGTAAGAATTCATGGATCTTACAATTTCTTCATGAGGGTCTAGACAAGGGTCTATCGGCCAGTTCCCTCAAGGGTCAGATTTTTGCCCTTCTGGTTCTATTACATGGAAGTAACCCCATTTGACTGATATTAAATCATTTTTTTCAGATTTTATCTTGGAAGGTTTTATTTCTCTTGGCAATTTCTTCAGCAAGAAAAGTTTCAGAATTATCTTCTTTCTTCTGATCCACGGTATTTGATCTTTCATCAAACTAAAGCGGTGTTGCGTACTGTGGCTTGGTTTTTGCCGACGGTTAATAAAGAAATTGTTACTTCTCTCTGTCCAAATCTTCAAATGAAAGACTTTTACATAGTTTTGATGTCGTCAGTGCTTTAAAATTCTTTTTACAAGCAACTAAGGAATTTCGCCAGTCTTCCAGATTATTTGTTCTGTATTCAGATAAACGTAAAGGTCAGAAGGCAACTTCCGTTTCCTTATGCTTTTGGTTCAGAAGTTTAATTCGTATGACTGTAATATCTCTTTAAGAGGAGTACTTTGAATCTTCACCCTTCTACTTGGATTTCTACAAAGCTGTGCACCTGTTACTATTTGGTGCTTGACTATCACACAAGCTGCAATAGTAACTCATTCTACCTTACCTATGGTAATGTAAGCTTTGTTACTCTTGTACTTGGAGAGGACTGCAGGCCAGCCTCCTCCCCACTGACTATGGACCCAGAAACTTGAGGGGATTCTATGATTTGGGAGGCGGGTGCCCAGGGTACATTTGGAGTAATTTTACCCTGGATTCAGGTTCACCCCATTTCCATGAATTCCCAGAGATTCAGAGAATTGGGTGGCCCTGATACAGAGTTGGGGTTCCTGTGTTTTGTTGGAGTGTAAGGTGACAGCCCAATCCAGCATTGCCTGCTCCAACTCCCCCCCCCCCCAGACTCAGAGACTGAGAATGTTTGAGCTGATTGCAACCTCCTGCTCTAATGCTGGGACCTCCTGCTGTTATGTGTATGCATATCTAGTCTAGGTGTGAAGAGTATTTCTGTTATTGTGAGAGTCATCTATTGTCCTTTTGTAAGTCAGGATGTGATTAGAAACTTGTTTAACTATTGTCTGATTTTTGTACCATTGCATAATATTTGTTTCTATTGATTATGTGGTGACTACCCCCCTTTGTTGGAAATGTATAAAAGCTGTGTTTTCTGTGCAATAAAGCAGTTCCTATTTTGACCCTCAAGCATTCAGTCTCAGCTAATGTTCTTGGGGGTAACTATATCAACTTGCAGCAGCCGTTATTCTAATAGCGGCAGGTATCCAGTGGAGGTTCATTGGTTGGCGTTTGGTGGGAGGATGCTGACTTTAGCAGGTGTACCCAGTCTGGGGTACCGAGACCCATTACAATTGTCTGGCAGCGGTGGGATCTGCTTCCGCCTTACAGAGCAGTTCCAAACCACCAGTGGGACCTCAATGGAAATGGAGTCTGAATTCCAGTGGAGATTGCAGGCAGCTCTGGCCCAGTTCAATGGCCCTGTCTTGGCAGAGGGTGAACTGGCCTGGAAGGATGGTGCGAGGCTCTCCAGTTCGAACAGGACTACCAGAGGAAGTCACTTCCTACTCCAGAGCAGCAATTCTCACTACAGATGGATGTAAGAATGCCATTCCTGGGAAAGCAGACCCGGAAGGAGTGGGTGCCGAATTGGAAGGGTACTTAGCACTGCGGTGATATGCGGCCCAGGTGTGTCCGGAGATGGAGACGGATGTTCCTACAGAGGGCTATGGCTTCGGCGGCCCTGGATTGCTATTTAAAAGTCTCACACAGGACTCCCACTGCGGGAGTATGGCAAAGTTTCGTCAGGAGGGCATAATGGAACACCGAGAGCTGAGGCTGAACCTTACAGAAGTACCAGGGATGAGAGATGATCTTGATTACCTAGCTGCCCACGAATGGGAGCTAGAAAAGGCATATAAAAGGCTGTTAGATCTTGTTCAGCAGCATGCCTCCGAGCCTGCAGAGGGCTATGGTGCAGCGATCATGGATTTATTGGACTTTTCCTCAGAGGAGTGGCAACCGGTAATGAGCTACCATGAGCTGCTAGACCACAATCAGCAGCCTGGCCCTGAGCTTGCCACACCAGCAGAAGCGCTGGCAACAGGGCAGAGCACCAATGCCCTCTGCCCAGCACCTGTGATATCTCTGGAGTCCCAGGGAGAGAGGTAGTCTTTCTCTACACAGCCACAGGCTCCAGAGATTGAAAATTTAATAGACTTTTCCTCTGAGGAGGGATAGACCGGTGAGTCTCCAGCAGAAGAGATGGCAACAGGACAGAGCGCCGCTGGCCTCTGCCCAGCACGTGCAGCAGCTCCGGGATTCCAGGGTGAGGAGGTAGCCGACCTCTCATCACAGCAGCAGAGTCAGTTCCAGGGAGAGGAGGTAGCTGACCTTTCTCCCCAGCAGCAGGGCCAGTTCCAGGGAGAGGAGGTAGCTGACCTCTCTCCCCAGCGGCAGATCGGTTTCCAGGGAGAGGATGTAGCCGACCTCTCTCCTCAGCAGCAGGGCCAGTTCCAGGGATAGGAGTTAGCCAACCTCCCTTCCCAACTGCAGAGCTGTTTCCAGGGAGAGGAGGTAGTCAACCTCTATCCCCAGTGGCAGAGCGGTTTCCAGGGAGAGGAGGTAGCTGACCTCTTTCCCCAGCAACAACGGTTTCCAGGGAGAGGAGGTGGCCGACCTCTCTCCTCAGCAGCAGGGCCAGTTCCAGGGATAGGAGGTAGCCAACCTCCCTTCCCAACTGCAGAGCTGTTTCCAGGGAGAGGAGGTAGCCAACCTCTATCCCCAGTGGCAGAGCGGTTTCCAGGGAGAGGAGGTAGCTGACCTCTTTCCCCAGCAACAGCGGTTTCCAGGGAGAGGAGGTAGCCGACCTCTCTCCTCAGCAGCAGGGCCAGTTCCAGGGATAGGAGGTAGCCAACCTCCCTTCCCAACTGCAGAGCTGTTTCCAGGGAGAGGAGGTAGCCAACCTCTCTCCCCAGTGGCAGAGCGGTTTCCAGGGAGAGGAGGTAGCTGACCTCTTTGCCCAGCAACAGCGGTTTCCAGGGAGAGGAGGTAGCCGACCTCTCTCCTAAGTGGCAGAACCAGTTTTTTTTTTTTTCCTCTGGTGGCGGCAGTCCAATTTTGCATCTCTGTTTCCTATTGTCTTTCATACTTCGCCCTATCCTCAGCTATATACAATTCTAGGAAGGAAGGGGAAGTATGAGGGATACTTGAAACTCTGTTGTAGGGTGTCTTTGCCTCCTTCTGGTGGCTAGGTGAAGAAAGAAATGAATTTATCAGGTAAGAATAAATTTTGTTTTGTTTTTTTATAATGTGATTATTAATATTTATGTTTTAATAAGATATCATCATTAAAGTTTTTATGTTATAAGATTGTGTTATGAATTATCTCCTGTTCTTTAATAGGTGGGATTCCCCTCGAAAAACGACAGCCCAAGTTGTATATATTCACGCATTGACTTTGACAGTGATGAGGACTTCAGTTCCTTTTTCTGCATTAGTGAGCACATTTTCTGTAGTACTAATGTTGCTTTTCAGACGTCATTTATAAGTAGAGAGAAATGTTGTTTTTAATTTAGGGTGATTTTGAGAAGCTGAGAACCATTTATATACTGTATAATGTAAAATCCCTCACTTCATGTTTAAAGTGAAAGCATCTGAAGCTGGTGATGAAAGCTAAATTAATTGGTCAGTTAATTTGGGTCTGTACCCAAGTAATTTGATTAATTGTATAGCAAGGCTTGTAGGTCTTGGGACAAAAGGTGCCATAACTTCACAATGAAACAGAATAAGAAAAAAAACAAGCTTTTAATAAGATCTAGCATTGTAAAAAATAATATGGTGTGTGAGAGACAGGCCCATTGAAAGTCAAATAAGAGAAACGTGCATGTATTTCTGTTGATGTAACCAATAGTCCAATAGATGTAGTCCAATAGATGTAGTCCAATAGATGTAGTCCAATAGATGTAGTCCAATAGATGTAGTCCAATAGATGTAGTCCAATAGATGTTCTTCAAAAGTATGCTGAACCCCCATCTTCACTAAGGCGCTGTAGACAATGCAAAATGTTGATTTGATTGAGGGTGTAAATCTCACAGGAGATGAGTCTAGATCAAGACTAGTTATCCTAATAGAGGGAGCCAGATAACACACCGTTACTTACAGCACGAGCATGTAGGGCAGAGCCACAGAGTATGTCTTCTGTGTATGGGAATCCATATATAGGATTCTGTGCTGGCACACAGTATACAGGAACTCTTCTAAGGACCTTGTTGAAGACTTATGAGATGGAAAAGAACAACTCTTTCCTTCTTAATACAGGGAGAGTCCACAGCTGCATTCCTTACTTGTGAGAAATACTGAACCTGGCCACCAGGAGGAGGCAAAGACACGCCAGCCAAAGGCTTAAATACCTCCCCCACTTGCCTCATCCCCCCCAGTCATTCTTTGCCTTTCGTCACAGGAGGTTGGAAGAGAAGTGTCAGAAGATTACGGAGTAGTCTCTTATGGAGGGTAGTACTCTTCGAGATGGGACTGGGGTTTTAAGTAGCCTTGTCAGCTTCTCAGTGAGAGCATGGATGAAAGTTAGTCTGGAGATGCAGACCGAGTCTTTCTGCGAAACAATCCAGACTCATATTAACATCTCCTAAGCAATCAGTGTTGATGAGTTTTGCTGCTGCCTGCTTTTCATCTCTCAAGTCCATGTCAGAAGCGATGCTACAGTCTGTCACACTTCAAGCACCGTGTTTCTGTCCCATGGCATAGATTCCGGTAAGATCATTTAATTTTTACACATATGTTAACACTAGAAGACAGGGTCACAGTTTGACTCCTTTATCGAATCAAGGGTTTGTTGAACATATATGTTTGTGATTTATGCTGATTTTTATGTGTGAGATGTTTTGGGCTCATAGGCTGATATGGAACATACAGGTTGCTCTTTTACTTTGAGAGCTGCGCAGTTTTATTAAGCTTGGCGCGCTTTTTCTTTAGCAGGGGCGGTCCTACATTGCACACCGTGTGACCGGGAGTGGTCACGGTTTCCATTTCCTATTCCTGACCGAGTGACTACGGAGAGAAGCGAGTTTTCTCTATACGATCTGGGTCATAGGAGGTGGTGAGTGCCCCAGCCATTGGGTGCATAGGTGCCGGTTGTTACCTTTGATTTAAATAAGGTTACCTAGTAATGGAAGATTCTGATTTTTTTTTTAGAGGGCGATCCCTCTACGACAGAATTCGATACCTATGTATATTGTGAGGAGGCCCGAGTAGTCCAGCCCTCTCAATTATGTTCCATATGCCGCAACAAGGTGTTTTCATCAACTAATGTTGAGATGTTAGATGTTGCTGAGCCTTACGCCTCTGAGGTCTCTTCGTCCTGTGAGGTGTGTCCTCTACACTCTTCTGATCCTACACATGCAGCTTCCCCTTGCACCACTAATCCTCCACCTGGAGGGGGCCTTTTTTCACCTGACGCTACTGCGTAGTTCCGTATGGCGATGTCTGCGACCTTGGCCGCTTTGCCTCGTGCTGCTTGGCGTAAGCAAAGGTTTAATCCATGCACTCCTGCCCAGGGAGCATCATGCATATTGACGGTTGTATCCGATCAATCATCTGAGAATGTGGTTCTCTCTGAGGCTTCATAGTACGAACCTTCTGGGTTGGAGCCTGCTGCTTCTATTCCTCTGGCAGAGGAGGATTTCGCTTTTAGAGTAGCACGCCTGTGCTTCCTTCTAAGAGAGGTTTGGGCGATATTAGAGATTCCTAGTATTGATCTGCCAGTCGAGTCTCCGAGCCCTAAATCAGATGGCGAATTTGATTAAGGCAAGTGGGGAAGGATGGAGATCCGATTCTCTTTCGCCTATTAACTTTTTAAGATTCCCGGTTCCAGGCTCTATAGGGGGGTTGTTTTCGTCACCCATCCCTACTTGGCTAACACTTTTCTTTTACTAAGATATGACGAGTCCACAGATTTCATCCTTACTTGTGGGATTTATCCTCCTGCTAACAGGAAGAGGCAAAGAGCACCACAGCAGAGCTGTATATATAGCTCCTCCCTTCCCTCCCAACCCAGTCATTCTCTTTGCCTGTGTTAGTGATAGGAAGAGGTAAAGTGAGGTGTTAGTTTAGATTCTTCAATCAAGAAGTTTTTTATTTTAAATGGTACCGGTGAGTACTATTTTCCTCAGGGAGAAATGGAATGAATAATTTTTTTCTGCCCTGAGGTTGATGATCTTAGCAGACGTATCTAAGATCCATTTTGGTTCCCACAGAACTTCTGAAGGTAGTGCAAGAGAAATCTTCAGTGTGGAGAAAGGTGTCATGCTACAAGCAGCATTTAGGTATGTTTAATCTTTTATTTCTGAGGAGACTTGTTATATCAGAACTGGCTGACATTTTTCCCTGCAAGGGAAGGGGTAAGCAATAGATCACTGAGGTTGTTACTGAAATTCCTGTGTTTTATACATATTGCTTTTACGGTTTGCATATCTGTATTGGGGTTTGACACTGGGAGAGGCAGCTTGACATGTATATATTTAATATTTAAGGTCAGTAGGGCTGCAGTTATTTGTTAGAGGATTATATGTACAGGGGACCACATGGCTTTTCTTTTTCAAACCGCTTCCCATGTGGTTAGGCAGACTGTTGAGACGACGTCCATGATGGGCGGGGGCCTATTTCGCGCACTCAGATGCGCAGTTTTCACTCACTAAGAAGGCAGCAGGCATTAGCTCCGGTGGGGCCTAAAGTTGTTTTCCAGTCACCAGATTGTTGTCGAGTCAATTTTCAGTACCCTGATGGCAGGTAGGCGCCACAGCAGAGCTGTGGCGAGGTGCAGGGGTCATTTTCATTGTTAAAATATATTTCTTTCATGTAATAAGCAAGAGTCCATGAGCTAGTGACGTATGGGATATACATTCCTACCAGGAGGGGCAAAGTTTCCCAAACCTCAAAATGCCTATAAATACACCCCTCACCACACCCACAAATCAGTTTTACAAACTTTGCCTATCATGGAGGTGGTGAAGTAAGTTTCTGCTAGATTCTACGTTGATATGCGCTTCGCAGCAGGCTGGAGCCGGTTTTCCTCTCAGTGTGCAGTGAATGTCAGAGGGATGTGAAGAGAGTATTGCCTATTTGAATTCAATGGTCTCCTTCTACGGGATCTATTTCATAGGTTCTCTGTTATCGGTCGTAGAGATTCATCTCTTACCTCCCTTTTCAGATCGACGATATACTCTTATATACCATTACCTCTACTGATTCTCGTTTCAGTACTGGTTTGGCTTTCTACTACATGTAGATGAGTGTCCTGGGGTAAGTAAGCTATGGTTGGGCACTTTTATATAAAGTTATAAATATATATATATAATATTTATTTGCCTTGATTCAGGATGATCAATATTCCTTATTTCAGACAGTCAGTTTCATTATTTGGGATAATGCATATGAAGTAAGACATTTTTTCTTACCTTAAAAATTGACTTTTTTCCCTGTGGGCTGTTAGGCTCACGGGGGCTGAAAATGCTTCATTTTATTGCGTCATTCTTGGCGCGGACTTTTTTGGCGCAAAAAATTTCTTTGTCATTTCCGGCGTCATACTTGTCGCCGGAAGTTGTTCGTGTTTTCGTAATTTTTTTGACGTTTTGCGCCAAAAATGTCGGCGTCACCGGATGTGGCGTCATTCTTGGCGCCAAAAGCATTTGGCCGCCAATAATGTGGGCGGCTTTTTTGGCGCCAAAAGATGTGGGCGTCATTTTTGTCTCCACCTTTTTTCTCACATTATTTAAGTCTCATTTTTCATTTGCTTCTGGTTGCTAGAGGCTTGTTCATTGGCATTTTTTTCCCATTCCTGAAACTGCCTTTTAAGGAATTTGATAGATTTTGCTTTATATGTTGTTTTTTCTCTTACATATTGCAAGATGTCTCAGATTGACCCTGGATCAGAAGCTACTTCTGGAAAAACGCTGCCTGATGCTGGTTCCACCAAAGTTAAGTGTATCTGCTGTAAACTTGTGGTATCTGTCCCTCCGGCTGTAGTTTGTGATGAATGTCATGATAAGCTTGCTAATGCAGATAGTATTTCCATTAGTAATATACCATTACCTGTTGCTGTTCCATCAACATCTAATACTCAGGATATTCCTGTTAATATAAGAGATTTTGTTTCTAAATCTATTAGGAAGGCTATGTCTGTTATTCCTCCTTCCAGTAAACGTAAAAGGTCTTTTAAAACTTCACATTTTTCAGATGAATTTTTAAATGAACATCATCATTCTGATTTGTCTGTTTCTGATGATGATTTTTCTGGTTCAGAGTATTCTGTCTCAGATATTGACACTGATAAATCTTCATATTTATTTAAAATGGAATTTATTCGTTCTTTACTTAAAGAAGTTTTAATCGCATTAGAGATGGAGGAATCTAGTCCTCTTGATACTAAATCTACTAAGCGTTTAAATTCGGTTTTCTCCAACATTGGTGTGTCCGGTCCACGGCGTCATCCTTACTTGTGGGATATCTCTTCCCCAACAGGAAATGGCAAAGAGTCCCAGCAAAGCTGGCCATATAGTCCCTCCTAGGCTCTGCCCACCCCAGTCATTCTCTTTGCCGTTGCACAGGCAACATCTCCACGGAGATGGTTAAGAGTTTTTTGGTGTTTAAATGTAGCTGGAGTCTAAATCTAGTTCTTTCAGTTCTTCAAGGGGTTCCGTTTGAACCTTTACATTCCATAGATATTAAGTTACTATCTTGGAAAGTTTTGTTTTTGGTTGCAATTTCTTCTGCTAGAAGAGTTTCAGAGTTTTCTGCTCTGCAGTGTTCTCCGCCCTATCTGGTGTTCCATGCAGATAAGGTGGTTTTGCGTACTAAGCCTGGTTTTCTTCCTAAGGTTGTTTCTAACAAAAATATTAACCAGGAGATAGTTGTACCTTCTTTATGTCCGAATCCAGTTTCAAAGAAGGAACGTTTGTTACACAATTTGGACGTAGTCCGTGCTCTAAAATTCTATTTAGAGGCTACAAAAGATTTCAGACAAACATCTTCCTTGTTTGTTGTTTATTCTGGTAAAAGGAGAGGTCAAAAAGCGACTTCTACCTCTCTTTCCTTTTGGCTTAAAAGCATCATCCGATTGACTTAAGAGACTGCCGGACGGCAGCCTCCTGAAAGAATCACAGCTCACTCCACTTGGGCTGTGGCTTCCACATGTGCCTTCAAGAACGAGGCTTCTGTTGACCAGATATGTAAGGCAGCGACTTGGTCTTCACTGCACACTTTTGCCAAATTTTACAAATTTGATACTTTTGCTTCTTCGGAGGCTATTTTTGGGAGAAAGGTTTTGCAAGCTGTGGTGCCTTCCGTTTAGGTAACCTGATTTGCTCCCTCCCTTCATCCGTGTCCTAAAGCTTTGGTATTGGTTCCCACAAGTAAGGATGACGCCGTGGACCGGACACACCAATGTTGGAGAAAACAGAATTTATGCTTACCTGATAAATTACTTTCTCCAACGGTGTGTCCGGTCCACGGCCCGCCCTGGTTTTTTAACCCCTTAAGGACCAGCGACATACCCTGTATGTCATTGGCCTTTTTTGGGACTTGATTGTTTTATAGCGCGGTCTTGACACCAGCGTTGAGACTGATCTATTCCACAAAACCTGCTGGAGGGAGTGCATTAATAGCGTGTTCTTGCTAGACTTGTGCTATTATGTCCTGAAAAAACCCTTAAGGACCAGTGACATACAGGGAACATTGTGGTCATTAAGGGGTTAATCAGGTCTGATGAATTATTTTCTCTAACTACAGTCACCACGGTACCATATGGTTTCTCCTATATATATTTCCTCCTGTCCGTCGGTCGAATGACTGGGGTGGGCGGAGCCTAGGAGGGACTATATGGCCAGCTTTGCTGGGACTCTTTGCCATTTCCTGTTGGGGAAGAGATATCCCACAAGTAAGGATGACGCCGTGGACCGGACACACCGTTGGAGAAAGTAATTTATCAGGTAAGCATAAATTCTGTTTTTAAACCTCCTACAGTTATTCCGAAAGTTTTTCCTGTCCCTGATGCTATTTCTGAAGTAATTTCTAGGGAATGGAATAATCTGGGTAATTCATTTACTCCTTCTAAAAGGTTTAAGAAATTGTATCCTGTGCCATCTGACAGATTAGAGTTTTGGGACAAAATCCCTAAAGTTGATGGGGCTATCTCTACTCTCGCTAAACGTACTACTATTCCTACGGCAGATAGTACTTCCTTTAAGGATCCTTTAGATAGGAAAATTGATTCCTTTCTAAGGAAAGCTTATTTATGTTCAGGTAATCTTCTTAGGCCTGCTATTTCTTTGGCTGATGTTGCGGCAGCTTCCACTTTTTGGTTGGAGGCTTTGGCACAACAAGTGTCAGATCATAATACTCATAGCATTGTTAAACTTCTTCAACATGCTAATAACTTTATTTGTGATGCCATCTTTGATATCATTAGAGTTGATGTCAGGTATATGTCTTTAGCTATTTTAGCTAGAAGAGCTTTATGGCTTAAAACTTGGAATGCAGATATGTCTTCTAAGTCAACTTTGCTTTCCCTTTCTTTTCAAGGTAATAAATTGTTTGGTTCCCAGTTGGATTCTATTATTTCAACTGTTACTGGGGGGAAAGGAACTTTTTTACCTCAGGATAAAAAATCTAAAGGTAAATATAGGGCTGCTAATCGTTTTCGTTCCTTTCGTCAGAATAAGGAACAGAAGCCTGATCCTTCCCCTAAAGGAACAGTTTCTGTTTGGAAACCATCTCCAGTCTGGAATAAATCCAAGACTTTTAGAAAGCAAAAGCCAGCTCCCAAGTCCACATGAAGGTGCGGCCCTCATTCCAGCACAGCTGGTAGGGGGGCAGATTACGATTTTTCAAAGAAATTTGGATCAATTCGATTCACAGTCTTTGGATTCAGAACATTGTTTCACAAGGGTACAGAATAGGTTTCAAGGTAAGGCCTCCTGCAAGAATATTTTTTCTTTCTCGCATTCCAATAAATCCAGTGAAGGCTCAGGCATTTCTGAAATGTGTTTCAGATCTAGAGTTGGCTGGAGTAATTGTGCCAGTTCCAGTTCTGGAACAGGGTCTGGGGTTTTACTCCAATCTATTCATTGTACCAAAGAAGGAGAATTCCTTCAGACCAGTTCTGGATTTAAAAATATTGAATCGTTATGTAAGGATACCAACATTCAAAATGGTAACTATAAGGACTATTCTGCCTTTTGTTCAGCAGGGGCATTATATGTCCACAATAGATTTACAGGATGCATATCTGCATATTCCGATTCATCCAGATCACTATCAGTTTCTGAGATTCTCTTTTCTAGACAAGCATTACCAATTTGTGGCTCTGCCGTTCGGCCTAGCAACAGCTCCAAGGATTTTTTCAAAGGTTCTCGGTGCCCTGCTATCTGTAATCAGAGAACAGGGTATTGTGGTATTTCCTTATTTGGACGATATCTTGGTACTTGCTCAGTCTTCACATTTAGCAGAATTTCATACGAATCGACTTGTGTCATTTCTTCAAGAACATGGTTGGAGGATCAATTTACCAAAGAGTTCATTGATTCCTCAGACAAGGGTAACCTTTTTAGGTTTCCAAATAGATTCAGTGTCCATGACTTTGTCTCTGACGGACAAGAGACGTCTGAAATTGGTTTCAGCTTGTCGAAACCTTCAGTCTCAATCATTCCCTTCGGTAGCCTTATGCATGGAAATTCTAGGTCTTATGACTGCTGCATCGGACGCGATCCCCTTTGCTCGTTTTCACATGCGACCTCTTCAGCTTTGTATGCTGAACCAGTGGTGCAGGGATTATACAAAGATATCACAGTTAATATCTTTAAATCCGATTGTTCGACACTCTCTGACGTGGTGGACAGATCACCATCGTTTAGTTCAAAGAGCTTCTTTTTTTCCTCCAACCTGGACTGTGATTTCAACAGTTGCGAGTCTGACAGGTTGGGGAGCTGTATGGGGGTCTCTGACAGTGCAAGGGGTTTGGGAATCTCAGGAGGTGAGATTACCCATCAACATTTTGGAACTCCGTGCGATTTTCAGAGCTCTTCAGTCGTGGCCTCTTCTGAAGAGAGAATCGTTAATTTGTTTTCAGACGGACAATGTCACAACCATGGCATATGTCAATCATCAAGGGGGGACTCACAGTCCTCTGGCTATGAAAGAAGTATCTCGGATACTTGCTCGGGCGGAATCCAGCTCCTGTCTAATTTCTGCGGTTCACATCCCAGGTATAGACAATTGGGAAGCGGATTATCTCAGTCGCCAGACGTTACATCCAGGCGAATGGTCTCTTCACCCAGAGGTGTTTCTTCAGATTGTTCAAATCTGGGGTCTTCCAGAAAGGAGTTTGAATTTAGTTCTTATTGTTCTTCAAGGGGTTCCGTTTGAACCCATGCATTCCATAAATATTAAGTTGTTATCTTGGAAAGTTTTGTTTTTGGTTGCAATTTCTTCTGCTCGTAGAGTTTGAGCTTTCAGCACTGCTATGTGACTCGCCTTATCTTATCTTTCATTCTGATATGGTGGTTTTATGTACCAAACCTGGGTTCCTTCCTAAGGTTGTTTCAAATAAGAATATTAATCAGGAAATTGTTGTTCCTCCTTTATGTCCTAATCCTCCTTCTGAGAAGGAGCGTCTGTTGTATAACTTGGACATGGTCTGTGCCTTGAAGTTTTACTTGCAGGCGACTAAGGATTTCCGTCAATCATCTTCATTATTCATTGTTTTTTCTGGATAGCGTAGGGGTCAGAAAGCTAAGGCTACCTCTCTTTCTTTTTGGCTGAAGAGTCTCATCCGCCTGGCATATGAGACTGCTGGACAGCAGCCTCCTGAAAGAATTATGGCTCATTCTACTAGGGCTGTGGCTTCCTCATGGGCATATAAAAACGGTACTTCTGTAGAACAGATTTGCAAGGCTGCGACTTGGTCATCTCTTCATACTTTTTCCAAATTTGATGCTTTTGCTTCGTCTGAGGCTGTTTTTGGAAGAAAGGTTCTTCAATCAGTGGTGCCTTCCGTTTAGGTTCCTGTCTTGTCCCTCCCTTTCATCCGTGTCCTATAGCTTTGGTATTGGTATCCCACAAGTAAGGATGAAATCTGTAGACTCGTCATATCTTGTAAAAGAAAAGGAAATTTATTCTTACCTGATAAATTTGTTTCTTTTACGATACGATGAGTCCACGGCCCACCCTGTTTTTATAAGACAGGTCTTTATTTTTGTTAAACTTCAGTCACCTCTGCACCTTGGCTTTTCCTTTCACTTCTCCTTTCACTTCCTAACTTTGGTCGAATGACTGGAGTGGGAGGGAAGGGAGGAGCTATAGTTAAAGCTCTGCTGTGTTGCTCTTTGCCTCCTCCTGCTGACCAGGAGGTGATATCCCACAAGTAAGGATGAAATCCGTGGACTCATCGTATCGTAAAAGGAATAAATTTCCTTTTCTTTCATGTAATTGGCAAGAGTCCATGAGCTAGTGACGTATGGGATATACAATCCTACCAGGAGGGACAAAGTTTCCCTACCTCAAAATGCCTATGAATACACCTCCCACCACACCCACAATTCAGTTTTACAAACGTTGCCTCCTATGGAGGTGGTGAAGTAAGTTTGTGCTTGATTTTTATAATTTCTTCTATGATAAGCGCTTCTAAGCATTCTGAAGCCTGATTCCTCTCAGAGTACAGTGTTTGTCATAGGGATGTGATGAGAGTATCAACTATAGATTTTTATGGTTTTTCTTATGGAAAATCTTTTGAAGGGTTCTCTGTTATCGGTCGTAGAGATTAATCTCCTACCTCCCTTTTCAGATCGACGATATACTCTACCATTACCTCTGCTGATAGTTTTCAGTACTGGTTTGGCTATCTGCTATATGTGGATGGGTGTCTTTCGGTAAGTATGTATCATTATTTAAGACACACTCAGCTATGGTTGGCGCTTCATGTATTTATATAAAGTTCTAAATATATGTATTTACTTATATTTGCCATGAGTCAGGTCTGTGTTTTTCCCCTGGCAGTTTCAGTATGGGAATCATGTTTTAGGAAGTTTTTGTCTTACCTGGGGTATAGTCTTGTTTCCAATTTGACTTGTTTTTCTGTTAAATTTTGCGTTCAAATTAGGCTTGCGAGAGTGCAAAATGCTGTTATTTATTGCGTATTCTTGGTGCGAGAATTTGTTGGCGTGAATGTGCGCCTGTGATGCAAGTTCGTAATTTCCTGCGTCTTAGTTGACGCCAGGTTGTTTGGCATGAAGGTGTCTGTGATGACGCAAGTTGCATCATTTCCGGATGTTTGTTAGCGCCAAAAAAAATTTATACTTCCTTTTGCTTTGTGCGTCATACTTGGCGCCAAAAAAAATTATTTTTATTTTACATCACTTCCTATATGCTCCTTGACTTCTTTATGCTCAGAGGGCTATGCTATTTGCTTTTTTGCCAATTTTTGCATTTGCATTTTTTTCCCATTCCTGAAACTGCTATATGTGGAAATAATGCTGCCTGAACACAGTTCTACCAAAGCTAAGTGTATCTGTTGTAAGCTAGTGGAGATTATATCTCCAGCTGTAGTATGTAACAGTTGTCAGAAGCTTTTACATGCCGAAAAAGTTTCTATTAGTGCTAGTACAGTATCTGTTGTTCCTTCAACATCTAAAGTACATGATATCCCTGTTGATATGAATAATTATGTTGCTGATGCAATACAGAAGGCTATGTCTGCTATTCCGCCTTCTAATAAACTTAAAATGTCTTTTAAAACTTCTCATAAAACTGATGAATTTTGTAATGTCCGATAACATACTGATATATCCACCTCTGATGAGGATCTCTCTGACTCAGAAGATCCGACTTCAGACATTGACATTGATAAATCAACTTATCTTTTTAAGATTGAGTATATTCGTTCTTTGTTGATAGAAGTGTTGATTACTTTGGCTATTGAGGAGTCTGGTCCTCTTGATAACAAATCCAGTAAACGTTTAAATTCTGTCTATAAACCTCCTGTGATTACTCCTGAGGTTTTCCCTATTCCTGATGCTATTTCTGATGTGATTTTTAAGGAATGGTCTAAGCCTAGTACTTCTTTTGTTCCTTCTTCAAGGTTTAAAAGGTTGTATCTTTGCCAGTGGCTAAATTAGAGTTTTGGGGAAAAGTCCCTAAGGTTGATGGGGCTATTTCTACTCTTTCCAAGCGTACTACTATTCCTATGGAAGATAGTACTTCTTTTAAGGATCCTTTAGATAGGAAAATTGAATCTTATCTAAGGAAAGCTTATTTACATTTTGGCTATATTCTCAGACTTGCCATTTCTATGGATGATGATGTGGCTGCATCAACTTTTTGTTTAGATAGCTTAGCACAATGGGAAAAAGATTCTGATTTGCATAGCATTGTTCGTTTGCTTCAACATGCTAATAATTTTATCTGTGTTGCTATTTTTTATATCATCAATATTGATGTTAAATCTATGTCTTTGGCTATTTTAGCTAGAAGAGCTTTATGGCTCAAATCATGGAATGCTGACATGGTATCTAAATCTAGGTTACTATCTCTATCATTCCAGAGTAATAATTTATTTGGTTCTCTGTTGGATTCTATTATTTCCACTATTACGGGGGGGAAGGGAGTTTTTTTTTTTTGCCCCAAGATAAAATCTAAAGGTTCTAATCGGTTTCGTTTCATTCGTCAGAATAGAGATCAGAAAACCACTCCTTCCCCTAAGGACTCTGGCTCCAATTAGAAGCCATCTTCGAGTTGGAATATATCCAAGCCTTATAAGAAGCCAAAGCCAGCCCCCAAGACTGCATTAAGGTGAAGCCCTCAATCCAGTTCTACTGGTGGGGGGCAGATTGAAATTATTTTAAGACGTTTGGGCAGGTTCTGTTCAGAATCATTGGATTCAGAATATTGTCTCTCAGGAGTATTGAATAGATTTCAGAATAAGACCTCCTGTGAGAAGGTTTTTTTCTCTCACGTTACAACAAATCCTGTTAAAGCTCAGGCATTTCTAAAGTGTGTTTTAGATCTGGAGCTTTCAGGGGTAATTGTACCAGTTCCACTTCTGGAACAGGGTCTCGGTTTTTATTCAAATCTTTTAATTGTCCCGAAGAAGGAAAATTCATTCAGATCAGTTCTGGATCTGAAGTTTTTGAATCAGTTTGTAAGGGTCCCAACTTTCAAGATGGTGACTATAAGGACTGTTCTGCCTTTTGTTCAGCAAGGTCATTACATGTCCATAATAGACTTACAGGATGCATATCTTCACATCCGATTCATCCAGACCACTATCGGTTTCTGAGATTCTCTTTTCTAGACAAGCATTACCAATTTGTTGCTCTTCCATTTGGCCTAGCAACAGCTCCAGGAATCTTTTTGAAGGTTCTCGGTGCCCTTCTATCTGTGATCAGAAAGCAGGGTATTGCAGTGTTTCCTTATTTGGACGATATCTTGGTACTGGTTCAATCTTTTCATTTAGCAGAATCTCACACAAATCAACTTGTAGTGTTTCTTCAAAGACATGGTTGGAGGATCAATTTACCAAAGAGTTTCTTGATTCCTCAGATAAGGATTACCTTTTTAGGTTTCCAGATAGATTCAGTATCCATGACTTTCTCAACAGATGCAAGTCTCACAGGTTGGGTAGCTGTCTGGGGGTCTCTGACAGAACAAAGAGTTTGAAATCCTCAAGAGGCGAGGTTACCAATCAATATTTTAGAACTCGTTTTCAGACAGACAATATCACAACTGTGGCATATGTCAATCAGGGTGGGGCTCGCAGTCCTTTAGCGATGAAAGAAGTATCTCAGATACTTTCTTGGGCTTATTTCCAATTCCTGTCTAATTTCTGCGATGCATATCCCAGGTGTAGACAATTGGGAAGCGGATTATCTCAGCCATCAGTCTTTACATCCAGGGGAGTGGTCTCTCCATCCAGATGTATTTTGTCAGATTGTACAGATGTGAGGTCTTCCCAAAATAGATCTGATGGCTTCCCATCTAAAGAAGAAGCTTCCCAGGTACCTTTCCAGGTCCAGGGATCCTCAGGCAGAGATGGTGGATGCGTTCGCAGTTCCTTGGTTTTACCAACCTGCTTACATTTTTCCGCCTCTAGTTCTTCTTCCAAGGGTGATCTCCAAGATCATAATGGAACAATCACATGTGTTTCTGATAGCACCAGCATGGCCTCACAGATTTTGGTTTGCGGATCTTGTCCGAATATCAAGTTGCCAACCTTGGCCACTTCCTTTAAGACCAGACCTTCTGTCTCAAGGGCCGTTTTTTCATCAGGATCTCAAATCGCTCAATTTTAAGGTATGGAAGTTGAACGCCTAGTGCTTAGTCATAGAGGTTTCTCTGACTCAGTGATTAATACTGTGTTACAGGCTCGTAAGTCTGTTTCAAGGAAGATTTATTATCGGGTTTGGAAAACCTATATTTCATGGTGTTCTTCTAATAAATTTTCTTGCCATTCTTTTAGAATTCCTAGAATTGTACAGTTTCTTCAGGATGGTTTGAATAAAGGTTTGTCTGCAAGTATTTTGAAGGGACAAATCTCTGCTCTTTCTGTTTTATTTCATAGAAAGATTGCTAAACGTCCTGATGTTCATGGTTTTGTTCATGCTTTGGTTCGTATCAAGCTTGTTATTAAATCAATCTCTCCTCCTTGGAGTCTTAACTTGGTTCTGAAAGCTTTACAGGTTCCTCCTTTTGAGCCTATGCATTCTTTGGATATTAAACTACTTTCTTGGAAAGTGTTGTTCCTTTTGGCAATCTCTTCAGCTAGAAGAGTTTCTGAATTGTCTGTTCTCTCTTGTGGGTCTCCTTTTCTGATTTTCTGTCAGGATAAAGCTTTTTTACGGACTCCATTTAAATTTCTTCCTAAGGTGGTGAATTCGAACATTAGTAGGGAAATTGTTCCTTCTTTGTGTCCTAATCCTAAGAATACTCTTGAAAAATCTTTACATTCTTTGGATGTTGTTAGAGCTTTGAAATACTATGTCGAAGCTACTAAGGATTTCAGAAAGAATTCTAGTCTATTTGTTGTTTTTTTCTGGTCTTAGGAAAGGTCAGAAAGCCTCTGCCATTTCTTTGGCATCTTGGTTAAAGCTTTTGATTCACAAGGCTTATTTGGAGGCGGGACAGTCTCCGCCTCAGAGAATTACAGCTCATTCTACTAGATCAGTGCCACTTTTTGTGCTTTTAAGAATGAAGCTTCGGTTGATCATATTTGCAAAGCAGCCACTTGGTCTTCTTTGTATACATTTACTAAATTTTACTATTGTGATGTATATGCTTCTTCTGAAGCAGTCTTTGGTAGAAAAGTTCTTCAGGCAGCTGTCTCAGTTTGATTCTTCTGCTTATGATTTAAGTTTTTTCTTGAAATTTATAAGAAAGACTTATTTTTTTGTATGGATTTATTTTTCCCAGCGGAAATAGCTGATTTTTTTTTTATCCCTCCCTCTCTAGTGACTCTTCTGTGGATTTCCACATCTTGGGTATTTCTATCTCATTGACTCTTGCCAATTACTTAAAAGAAAACATAATTTATTATCTGATAAATTAATTTCTTTCATATTGGCAAGAGTCTATGAGACATATCCCTTTTTATGGTGGTTATGATTTTTTTGTATAAAAGCACAATTATATTTCCAGTTCCTCTTTTTGTATGCTATTTTTACTTCTTATTTTATCACCCCACTACTTGGCTATTCGTTAAACTGAATTGTGGGTGTGGAGAGGGGTGTATTTATAGGCATTTTGAAGTTTGGGAAACTTTGCCCCTCCTGGTAGGATTGTATATCCCATACGTCACTAGCTCATGGACTCTTGCCAATATGAAAGAAATGAATTTATCAGGTAAGTTCTTACATAAATTATGTTTTTTATGAAGATGTTTTATCACAAGGTATATTTATTTACTGACGACTAACGTCACAGTTTCTGGAGACTTCCTATTGATGCATCTCTGTCTCAATTCTCTCTCAAAAATATTGAGGGAATCAATCAAGGCCTTTGAGCTTATAACTATTTTATCTGTGACTTTCGCAGATTACTAGCCCAAAGCTAGGGTTTCAGGTTTACTCTGTTCAGGCCTTGAATCGCTCTGACAGATGTGACTTCTGAATCTAATCTTCCCTTCTGCTTGAGGGAAAGATTTAATTTAGTTCCGCTACTCTGCGGTTTCAAGGATCAATGAGCCAAGGATCAAAAAAGCCAAGCTGCGATTGGTGAAACGTACATTGGAGTAGTGACGTCACAAAGGGGCGGAGCCTTGTTCCTTACCGGACTAACAGAGCAATCATTGGACATTGTGATACACACAGTCTTTTGCTTGTAGTAGTCTGTGACAGTAGTAGGCTTGACAAAGGCTCTGCTAAGAGCTGAAACGTTGCCGGAACTACTTTCTTTACACTATTGTGGCTCACTAAGGACACCGTACTCCAGAAAACACTGAAGCAACAAACGGACATCACACAGCTGAGGGTGGAATTCCAGAGTTTGTAGGGTAGAGGAGCTTGGCGGCTTTCTTCCCATCACACACAGAGGGTTCCCAGAGCTGTTTCATGCTGGCGGTATAACTGCTACACTGGATTACAAAAACACTTGGAGCTCCTGAACAAATTAAGGTACTATTTCTTCACGGCTATAACCTGCGCAGGATTGCCGTTTTACACCAATCCTAAAACTTTGAAATTGAATTGAGCATCATTGTTGCAGCTCATTGTTATTTTGCTTAAATAACCAGGATTCGTTTTCTCTCATTAGTACTGTTTTTTTGCTTCCTTAACCCTGTCTGCAGCAGAGGTTAAGTATTCTGAAGTGTCTTTAGAGGTCTTCTCTCTACATAGATAGGTCACTTACAGAGAATTACTCATTTTATATAAACAAGTTTTTATGCATTTATTTATGTACATTTAGTATTGCCTTTTTATATTTATCTCATTGTATGAATTATTTCGCTTACAACTTTTTTAATACATTTAGTAAAGTCTAATTAAATTATATTTTAACATTCATTTCAATTGGCTGTTGATTTTTTTTTTTTTCTTGATCATTTACCTATCATTTGTTGAAAGATTTTTTTTAAAAAAATCTTCATATGTATTAGGACATAATCAACTCATATATTTTTTTGACCTGCCCTTTAAGGCGCCCACAGTACTTGTTTTTTCACTTCAATATTCCTTTTGCTAGTTTGTAGGGAACTAGTATCCATCTGTGGTGCTGGTCCTTGCTGTTGGATTTATAGCGCAAGAAGTTTAATCTTTTTTCCAATGTAGTCTGTGATTGGGACAGTCTCATTGTATATGCATTGTGACTTGTTTTTAATCACTTCTGATTCATCCTTGGGAGCTGTAACATCCTTCTTTGCATTGCTTCCTATTAGGAGCTTCCTGTGCCTATATATCTAGAGCTTGATTTTGAAGCTCTAGACAATGTGATTACCTTTCTAGGTTCTGCTGTAAATTTCACATAACAGGACTTCACTATATGTGTTCTATTTTCTTTCTGAGGTTCACCTGCTGAGCATGACCAACGTGATAACCTGGGTCTTTTATCTTTTTTTGTGCACCATCACATTTGTTTTTGTACTTAAGCATACTTATCATGTCTCCTCGTTCCAGAGGGAGACTAAAAGGGCCACTCTACCCTTGGTATGGGAAGAGCAGTGCATGACCATTATAGAGGAAGGATATCATACCTTCTCATTTCTCCTCAGGGAACATTTCCGGTTCCTAAGGTTGACGTTGCTGGACTAGCACTTCCAATACTTTGCTCCTCCATTTTGGTCTCGCTACTGCTTCTAGAGCTTTTTAGGAGTCTAGGGATTCTTTAGTAGTTGCCTGAACCCAGATCTGGCGGTAGTTTCCCTTGTCTAGACAATTCTGGTTTATTTGTCATTGTCTCGTCTGATGGAAGACCATTAGGGAGTTAATCTGTCTTCCTTGATCCTCAGGGATGGAAGAATAGCTAAATAGCTGTAAAGCACCAGGGTGGATTCCTGGATGCTATTTTAGTCTTCATATACATGAAGACATTTCTATCAGACTTGTGAAGTTAGGAATTAGCTTCATCAGGTCGTGCCTGTCAGGGTGCCAGGAATCAGACTGAGATGAGAAGTGCAAAAATAATGACACCTTTATTAATAGCAAAAAATAATAAAAAGTCCACAAGTCAAATAACAAGCCAGGAGTCAAAACCAGAGCTGGTAGTCAGACGAGCCGAGTCAGGAGCCAAAGCAAATAGTCAGACGAGCCAGAATCAGGAACAAGGAAACAGCAGAGTCAGGAACAAGCCAGGGATCAGGAACCAGGAAGGACGTCAGGCAGCCAGGTAATACACAGGAACTCTCACAAACAGGTCTGAGACAACACAAAGGCAAAGCATACTGAACAGAGGCCCTTTAAATAATAAGTGATGACATCACAATTCTGAGACTGCATCCAGTCTCACATGGATGATGCACACCAGTCTGGCCATAAAAGGAAGTGCAGGAAATGAGCAGCATCCCCCACAAGGCACCATAGTCAGGAAGAGAGGTGAGTGAAATGGCTGCTAGCAGCACATGGCAAACACAACAGGGAGAAAACCCTGACAGTGCCCTCCAGACCTCCTTAGGGCCATTGCTGGCTCTGTGTTTGGTGGTGATTATTTGTCTTGGACTTCATTTCTTTTGCCAGGTCCCATCTCATTCGAGGCTCGGTTTATGCTGAGGCAGTGGAGCAGCACTGTTTTTAATCTGTATTAACAGATTTACCTGGACTACTGGTTGAGAGGATCGCTCTCTAGTGTTTTTTTTCCTGAGGGACATCTTTCTTAAAGTCATCCGGGGCGATTTTGACTTCGGTCGTAGGTCCGTCAGGATGGTGAGGGCATGCCAAGAGGGCATGGGGCCCGTGGACTCAGGAGGTTTACCTCCTTATTAACTTTATGGATCTTCAGGCAATTTTTCTGCTCTGAGGGTTTAGCCTACTGGGTTAATCCCAGTTTATAGATTCTAGTCTATCTTACTCTCGGTGGCTTAGATCTCCATCTGAGGGGAACGAGAGACTCCCTAGCAATGAGGGTAGTATCTCGGGTTCGTTACTGCTCGCTGTCAGCGACCCACTCTCCGGGTATGGTCATCTGGGATGGATCTTTCTCTATATGACATTCCCTTTATCTGGGGATAAGGTCTCCATCCGAGGTGTTTTCGGATATTTGGATCTGGAACGGGATGCCGGATGAAAGTCTCAGGACGTCCCGTCTCAATACAAAGTTACCCACAGATGGGTTGTGGTTCAGGGATCCTCAGGCGGAGCTAATGGATGCATTAGCGGTGCCTTGGAGGTTCAATAGAATTTTTCCCTGTCGGCCATATCACTCCTCCCTCGAGTGGCGGCTTGAACATAGCAGGAGCAGGTGTCGGTGATACTGATTGCTCCGTCGCGGCCGCGAAGATCGTGGTTTGCGGTTTAGTGGGGATGTAGTCTTCCCCTCCATGTAGGTTACCTTGTTGCAGAGATCTGATGGAACAAGGCCCCTTTGCTTCATCAATCTTATTTCTCTGAGGCGGACTGCGTGGATATTGATGCTTAGTCTTAATCTAGAGAGGGTTTTCTGAGAGGTTACGGTCCTCTCTTTCAAGCGCGTAAACCGGTTCCTTGTCATTTATCATAAGATGTGGAGGACCTCCTTTGATGAAGAGCGTTGTTTGTCCTTGCACACTATTCAAGTCTTCCAGGATTCTTCCTTCCTCCAGGATGATCTGGAAAAGGGCCTCTTAGCTAGTTCCTTGTTGGGACAGTTTGGGCCCTGTCTGTTTTACTGCACAAGAGGCTCGCTACAGTTTTTTTTTGTTAGGGCTCTGACTTCGATCAGGCCGGTGTGTTGAGCTGATGCTCCTCCTTGGAGCTTAGATCTTGTTCTTAAGGTTTTGCATCAGTCTATGTTTGAACCTATGCATGAGGTTGACATTAAGTTGTTATCTTGGAAGATTCCTTTCTATCTAAATATTCCTTCTGAGTGCAGAAGTCTCTGAGATTGCGGCCTTGCAATGCGACCCTCCTTATCTGGGGTTCCACACTTATAAGGCTGTTCTACTAACCTAGTTAGAATTTCCTCCTAAGGTTGTGTCAAATCACAACATCAATCAAGAAATTGTGGTTCCTATCGTATGTCCTATTCCTTCTTACTCGAAGGATAGTTTACTACATACTATGGATTCGTGCCTTGAAGTTCTATCTTCAGGCTACATAGGAATAGACAGATTTTTTTTTCTCTGTTTGTTATCTATCTGGGAAGCATAAGGGTCAGTAGGCATTTTCAACTTCCTTATCTGTTAGTTGGGGAGTATCATCCGCTTGGCATATGAGACAGCGGGACACAAGCCTCCTCAGAGGATTACGGCTCATTCAACGAGAGCAGTGTCGTCCTCCTGGGTCTTCTAAATTAAGGCCTCTATGGATCAGATTTGTAGGGCGGCTACCTGGTCTTCTTTACATTCTTTTTCCAAAATGTTTTAACAAGTTTCTGCTTCTGTTGAAGCAGCCTTCGGGAGAAAGGGTTTTTGCAGGCTGTGGTGCCCTCAGATGGGGGCCGCCTCTCCTCTTTGCCCTCCCGTTAGCATTCAGTGTCCTCTAGAGGGTTTGTATAATTTCCCATAAATAAGGAATGCAGCTGTGGAATCTCCCTGTATTAAGAAGGAAAACATAAATCATGCTTACCAGATAATTTCCTTTCCTTCTGTACAGGGAGAGTCCACAGCTCCTGCCCGTGTTCTCCAATGGGCGGCCCTAAATTTTAACTTGTTGTTCTGGCACATTTTTACCCTGATATTGCTCCTACTGTTCCTTGTTCCCTCGGCAGAATGACTGGGGGATTAGGAAAATGAGGGGAGGTATTTAAGCCTTTGGCTGGGGTGACTTTGCCTCCTCCTGGTGGCCAGGTTTAGTATTTCCCATAAGCAAGGAATGCAGCTTTGGACTCTCCCTGTACAAAAGGAAATGATCTGGCAAGCATAATGTGTTTGCTTTTCTTAAATTAGGGATGTTTGACAAGTATGCTGAGAGCTTTGAGACCTGTGGGGTTTTTTTTCAGCACATTTCAAATGTTTGAATAAAACTCCTGTCCTGACTCGTATGAAGGAACAAGTTATCTCTTCAAAGACAAAGTTCTCTGCTGTGGTCAAGAAAGCCTGGTTTTTATGAGAGTCTAAATGTATTTGGAGTATAGGAAATCCTCACATTTTCTTAAAGGGACACTGAACCCACATTTTTTCTCTTGTGATTCAGATAGAACAGCAATTTTTAACAACTTTCTAATTTACTCCTATTATCAATTTTTCTTTGTTCTCTTGATATTTTTATTTGAAAAAGGCATCTAAACTTTTTTCTTGGTTCAGACTCTGGACAGCACTTTTTTATTGGTGGATGAATTTATCCACCAATCAGCAAGGACAAGCCAGGTTGTTCACCAAAAATGGGCCGGCATCTAAACTTACATTCTTGCATTTTAAATAAAGATATCAAGAGAATAAAGAAAATGTGATAATCGGAGTAAATTATGATGAAAGGGGTTTGTGGGAGGAGTGCAGAGCAAGATGCCCCCCTGTAGGGTAGTGAAGAGCTTGGGGCTATGTAACTTGACGGGTAAAACCCTTAAGGCTTGAAGCTGCATGGTGAGACATTTCTGCTCCACATGGTTGGTGCATAGAGCGTCCTTTGTGAACCAAATGAGCAAATAGGAATAAAGTCAAGTACTGAGCGCAAGGAGAGAACCAGAAGAGAAGAGATGATGGGATTCCTGCTAAGCATTTAGAACTTGCTGTATATCTCTGAGTGACTTTTAACTCGCTTGTCTATAGTCATCCCCTGCTTGGTGCGCTGTCGCCATGAATGTGCTGAGTCTATGTCCATCTGATAAGTGCAGCTTTGTAATATGATAGATTGGTTACATGTTGGTGTGTGTCTTGTTTTCTGCTCTAGGGCAGTATTTGGCAAGGATGAGTTGGAGCACAGTGTCAGGCTGTATGTGTGAGGGGTATAGGGTGAGTACCTAGTGTCAGGCTGTATGTGTGAGGGATATAGGGTGAGTAGCTAGTGTCATGCTGTATGTGTGAGGGGTATAGGTTGAGTACCTAGTATCAGGCTGTATGTGTGAGGGGTATAGGGTGAGTGCCTAGTATCAGGCTGTATGTGTGAGGGGTATAGGGTGAGTACCTAGTGTCAGGCTGTATGTGTGAGGGGTATAGGGTGAGTAGCTAGTGTCAGGCTGTATGTGTGAGGGATATAGGGTGAGTAGCTAGTGTCAGGCTGTATGTGTGAGGGGTATAGGGTGAGTACCTAGTATCAGGCTGTATGTGTGAGGGGTATAGGGTGAGTACCTAGTATCAGGCTGTATGTGTGAGGGGTATAGGGTGAGTACCTAGTATCAGGCTGTATGTGTGAGGGGTATAGGGTGAGTGCCTAGTGTAAGGCTGTATGTGTGAGGGGTATAGGGTGAGTACCTAGTATCAGGCTGTATGTGTGAGGGGTATAGGGTGAGTATCTAGTGTCAGGCTGTATGTGTGAGGGGTATAGGGTGAGTGCCTAGTGTCAGGCTGTATGTGTGAGGGGTATAGGGTGAGTATCTAGTGTCAGGCTGTATATGTGAGGGGTATAGGGTGAGTGCCTAGTGTCAGGCTGTATGTGTGAGGGGTATAGGGTGAGTATCTAGTGTCAGGCTGTATGTGTGAGGGGTATAGGGTGAGTAGCTAGTGTCAGGCTGTATGTGTGAGGGGTATAGGGTGAGTACCTAGTCTCAGGCTGTATGTGTGAGCGGTATAGGGTGAGTATCTAGTGTCAGGCTGTATGTGTGAGGGGTATAGGGTGAGTACCTAGTGTTAGGCTGTATGCGTGAGGGGTATAGGGTGAGTACCTAATATCAGGCTGTATGTGTGAGGGGTATAGGGTGAGTACCTAGTGTCAGGCTGTATGTGTGAGGGGTATAGGGTGAGTACCTAGTGTCAGGCTGTATGTGTGAGGGGTATAGGGTGAGTACCTAGTATCAGGCTGTATGTGTGAGGGGTATAGGGTGAGTACCTAGTGTCAGGCTGTATGTGTGAGGGATATAGGGTGAGTAGCTAGTGTCAGGTTGTATGTGTGAGGGATATAGGGTGAGTACCTAGTGTCAGGCTGTATGTGTGAGGGGTATAGGGTGAGTAGCTAGTGTCAGGCTGTATGTGTGAGGGATATAGGGTGAGTACCTAGTGTCAGGCTGTATGTGTGAGGGGTATAGAGTGAGTACCTAGTGTATCAGGCTGTATGTGTGAGGGGTATAGGGTGAGTACCTAATATCAGGCTGTATGTGTGAGGGGTATAGGGTGAGTACCTAGTATCAGGCTGTATGTGTGAGGGGTATAGGGTGAGTACCTAGTGTCAGGCTGTATGTGTGAGGGGTATAGGGTGAGTAGCTAGTGTCAGGCTGTATGTGTGAGGGGTATAGGGTGAGTACCTAGTGTCAGGCTGTATGTGTGAGGGGTATAGGGTGAGTAGCTAGTGTCAGGCTGTATGTGTGAGGGGTATAGGGTGAGTGCCTAGTGTCAGGCTGTATGTGTGAGGGGTATAGGGTGAGTACCTAGTGTCAGACTGTATGTGTGAGGGGTATAGGGTGAGTACCTAGTGTATCAGGCTGTATGTGTGAGGGGTATAGGGTGAGTGCCTAGTATTAGGCTGTATGTGTGAGGGGTATAGGGTGAGTACCTAGTATCAGGCTGTATGTGTGAGGGGTATAGGGTGAGTACCTAGTGTCAGGCTGTATGTGTGAGGGGTATAGGGTGAGTACCTAGTGTCAGGCTGTATGTGTGAGGGGTATAGGGTGAGTATCTAGTGTCAGGCTGTATGTGTGAGGGGTATAGGGTGAGTACCTAGTATCAGGCTGTATGTGTGAGGGGTATAGGGTGGGTGCCTAGTGTCAGGCTGTATGTGTGAGGGGTATAGGGTGAGTACCTAGTATCAGGCTGTATGTGTGAGGGGTATAGGGTGAGTATCTAGTGTCAGGCTGTATGTGTGAGGGGGTATAGGGTGAGTAGCTAGTGTCAGGCTGTATGTGTGAGGGGTATAGGGTGAGTGCCTAGTGTCAGGCTGTATGTGTGAGGGGTATAGGGTGAGTATCTAGTGTCAGGCTGTATGTGTGAGGGGTATAGGGTGAGTGCCTAGTGTCAGGCTGTATGTGTGAGGGGTATAGGGTGAGTATCTAGTGTCAGGCTGTATGTGTGAGGGGTATAGGGTGAGTAGCTAGTGTCAGGCTGTATGTGTGAGGGGTATAGGGTGAGTACCTAGTGTTAGGCTGTATGCGTGAGGGGGTATAGGGTGAGTACCTAATATCAGGCTGTATGTGTGAGGGGTATAGGGTGAGTACCTAGTGTCAGGCTGTATGCGTGAGGGGTATAGGGTGAGTACCTAGTGTCAGGCTGTATGTGTGAGGGGTATAGGGTGAGTACCTAGTGTCAGGCTGTATGTGTGAGCGGTATAGGGTGAGTATCTAGTGTCAGGCTGTATGTGTTAGGGGGTATAGGGTGAGTACCTAGTGTCAGGCTGTATGCGTGAGGGGTATAGGGTGAGTACCTAATATCAGGCTGTATGTGTGAGGGGTATAGGGGGGAGTACCTAGTGTCAGGCTGTATGTGTGAGGGGTATAGGGTGAGTACCTAGTATCAGGCTGTATGCGTGAGGGGTATAGGGTGAGTAGCTAGTGTTAGGCTGTATGTGTGAGGGGTATATGGTGAGTAGCTAGTGTTAGGCTGTATGTGTGAGGGGTATAGGGTGAGTACCTAGTGTTAGGCTGTATGTGTGAGGGGTATAGGGTGAGTACATAGTATCAGGCTGTATGTGTGAGCGGTATAGGGTGAGTAGCTAGTGTTAGGCTGTATGTGTGAGGGGTATAGGGTGAGTAGCTAGTGTTAGGCTGTATGTGTGAGGGGTATAGGGTGAGTACCTAGTTTCAGGCTGTATGTGTGAGGGGTATAGGGTGAGTACCTAGTATCAGGCTGTATGTGTGAGGGGTATAGGGTGAGTACCTAGTATCAGGCTGTATGTGTGAGGGGTATAGGGTGAGTGCCTAGTGTAAGGCTGTATGTGTGAGGGGTATAGGGTGAGTACCTAGTATCAGGCTGTATGTGTGAGGGGTATAGGGTGAGTACCTAGTGTCAGGCTGTATGTGTGAGGGGTATAGGGTGAGTGCCTAGTGTCAGGCTGTATGTGTGAGGGGTATAGGGTGAGTATCTAGTGTCAGGCTGTATATGTGAGGGGTATAGGGTGAGTGCCTAGTGTCAGGCTGTATGTGTGAGGGGTATAGGGTGAGTATCTAGTGTCAGGCTGTATGTGTGAGGGGTATAGGGTGAGTAGCTAGTGTCAGGCTGTATGTGTGAGGGGTATAGGGTGAGTACCTAGTATCAGGCTGTATGTGTGAGCGGTATAGGGTGAGTATCTAGTGTCAGGCTGTATGTGTGAGGGGTATAGGGTGAGTACCTAGTGTTAGGCTGTATGCGTGAGGGGTATAGGGTGAGTACCTAATATCAGGCTGTATGTGTGAGGGGTATAGGGTGAGTACCTAGTGTCAGGCTGTATGTGTGAGGGGTATAGGGTGAGTACCTAGTGTCAGGCTGTATGTGTGAGGGGTATAGGGTGAGTACCTAGTATCAGGCTGTATGTGTGAGGGGTATAGGGTGAGTACCTAGTGTCAGGCTGTATGTGTGAGGGATATAGGGTGAGTAGCTAGTGTCAGGTTGTATGTGTGAGGGATATAGGGTGAGTACCTAGTGTCAGGCTGTATGTGTGAGGGGTATAGGGTGAGTAGCTAGTGTCAGGCTGTATGTGTGAGGGATATAGGGTGAGTACCTAGTGTCAGGCTGTATGTGTGAGGGGTATAGAGTGAGTACCTAGTGTATCAGGCTGTATGTGTGAGGGGTATAGGGTGAGTACCTAATATCAGGCTGTATGTGTGAGGGGTATAGGGTGAGTACCTAGTATCAGGCTGTATGTGTGAGGGGTATAGGGTGAGTACCTAGTGTCAGGCTGTATGTGTGAGGGGTATAGGGTGAGTAGCTAGTGTCAGGCTGTATGTGTGAGGGGTATAGGGTGAGTACCTAGTGTCAGGCTGTATGTGTGAGGGGTATAGGGTGAGTAGCTAGTGTCAGGCTGTATGTGTGAGGGGTATAGGGTGAGTGCCTAGTGTCAGGCTGTATGTGTGAGGGGTATAGGGTGAGTACCTAGTGTCAGACTGTATGTGTGAGGGGTATAGGGTGAGTACCTAGTGTATCAGGCTGTATGTGTGAGGGGTATAGGGTGAGTGCCTAGTATTAGGCTGTATGTGTGAGGGGTATAGGGTGAGTACCTAGTATCAGGCTGTATGTGTGAGGGGTATAGGGTGAGTACCTAGTGTCAGGCTGTATGTGTGAGGGGTATAGGGTGAGTACCTAGTGTCAGGCTGTATGTGTGAGGGATATAGGGTGAGTATCTAGTGTCAGGCTGTATGTGTGAGGGGTATAGGGTGAGTACCTAGTATCAGGCTGTATGTGTGAGGGGTATAGGGTGGGTGCCTAGTGTCAGGCTGTATGTGTGAGGGGTATAGGGTGAGTACCTAGTATCAGGCTGTATGTGTGAGGGGTATAGGGTGAGTATCTAGTGTCAGGCTGTATGTGTGAGGGGTATAGGGTGAATAGCTAGTGTCAGGCTGTATGTGTGAGGGGTATAGGGTGAGTGCCTAGTGTCAGGCTGTATGTGTGAGGGGTATAGGGTGAGTATCTAGTGTCAGGCTGTATGTGTGAGGGGTATAGGGTGAGTGCCTAGTGTCAGGCTGTATGTGTGAGGGGTATAGGGTGAGTATCTAGTGTCAGGCTGTATGTGTGAGGGGTATAGGGTGAGTAGCTAGTGTCAGGCTGTATGTGTGAGGGGTATAGGGTGAGTACCTAGTGTTAGGCTGTATGCGTGAGGGGTATAGGGTGAGTACCTAATATCAGGCTGTATGTGTGAGGGGTATAGGGTGAGTACCTAGTGTCAGGCTGTATGCGTGAGGGGTATAGGGTGAGTACCTAGTGTCAGGCTGTATGTGTGAGGGGTATAGGGTGAGTACCTAGTGTCAGGCTGTATGTGTGAGCGGTATAGGGTGAGTATCTAGTGTCAGGCTGTATGTGTTAGGGGTATAGGGTGAGTACCTAGTGTTAGGCTGTATGCGTGAGGGGTATAGGGTGAGTACCTAATATCAGGCTGTATGTGTGAGGGGTATAGGGGGAGTACCTAGTGTCAGGCTGTATGCGTGAGGGGTATAGGGTGAGTACCTAGTATCAGGCTGTATGCGTGAGGGGTATAGGGTGAGTAGCTAGTGTTAGGCTGTATGTGTGAGGGGTATATGGTGAGTAGCTAGTGTTAGGCTGTATGTGTGAGGGGTATAGGGTGAGTACCTAGTGTTAGGCTGTATGTGTGAGGGGTATAGGGTGAGTACATAGTATCAGGCTGTATGTGTGAGCGGTATAGGGTGAGTAGCTAGTGTTAGGCTGTATGTGTGAGGGGTATAGGGTGAGTAGCTAGTGTTAGGCTGTATGTGTGAGGGGTATAGGGTGAGTACCTAGTGTCAGGCTGTATGTGTGAGAGGTATAGGGTGAGTACCTAGTGTCAGGCTGTATGTGTGAGGGGTATAGGGTGAGTCGCTAGTGTTAGGCTGTATGTGTGAGGGGTATAGGGTGAGTAACTAGTATCAGGCTGTATGTGTGAGGGGTATAGGGTGAGTACCTAATATCAGGCTGTATTTGTGAGGGGTATAGGGTGAGTACCTAGTATCAGGCTGTATGTGTGAGGGGTATAGGGTGAGTAGCTAGTGTCAGGCTGTATGTGTGAGGGGTATAGGGTGAGTAGCTAGTGTTAGTCTGTATGTGTGAGGGGTATAGGGTGAGTACCTAGTGTTAGGCTGTATGTGTGAGGGGTATAGGGTGAGTACCTAGTATCAGGTTGTATGTGTGAGGGTTATAGGGTGAGTACCTAGTGTCAGGCTGTATGTGTGAGGGGTATAGGGTGAGTAGCTAGTGTTAGGCTGTATGTGTGAGGGGTATAGGGTGAGTACCTAGTATCAGGCTGTATGTGTGAGGGTTATAGGGTGAGTGCCTAGTGTCAGGCTGTATGTATGAGGGGTATAGGGTGAGTGTCTAGTGTCAGGCTGTATGTGTGGGGGGTATAGGGTGAGTACCTAGTATCAGGTTGTATGTGTGAGGGTTATAGGGTGAGTGCCTAGTGTCAGGCTGTATGTATGAGGGGTATAGGGTGATTGTCTAGTGTCAGGCTGTATGTGTGAGGGGTATAGGGTGAGTACCTAGTATCAGGCTGTATGTCTGAGGGGTATAGGGTGAGTACCTAGTGTCAGGCTGTATGTGTGAGGGGTATAGGGTGAGTACCTAGTATCAGGCTGTATGTGTGAGGGGTATAGGGTGAGTAGCTAGTATCAGGCTGTATGTGTGAGCGGTATAGGGTGAGTAGCTAGTATCAGGCTGTATGTGTGAGGGGGTATAGTGTGAGAAGCTAGTATCAGGCTGTATGTGTGAGGGGTATAGGGTGAGTACCTTGAGTCAAGCTGTATGTGTGAGGGGTATAGGGTGAGTACCTAGTGTCAGGCTGTATGTGTGAGGGGTATAGGGTGAGTAGCTAGTGTCAGGCTGTATGTGTGAGGGGTATAGGGTGAGTGCCTAGTGTCAGGCTGTATGTGTGAGAGGTATAGGGTGAGTAACTAGTGTTAGGCTGTATGTGTGAGGGGTATAGGGTGAGTAACTAGTATCAGGGTGTATGTGTGAGGGGTATAGGGTGAGTACCTAATATCAGGCTGTATTTGTGAGGGGTATAGGGTGAGTACCTAGTATCAGGCTGTATGTGTGAGGGGTATAGGGTGAGTAGCTAGTGTCAGGCTGTATGTGTAAGGGGTATAGGGTGAGTGCCTAGTGTCAGGCTGTATGTGTGAGGGGTATAGGGTGAGTACCTAGTGTCAGGCTGTATGTGTGAGGGGTATAGGGTGAGTACCTAGTGTCAGGCTGTATGTGTGAGCGGTATAGGGTGAGTATCTAGTGTCAGGCTGTATGTGTGAGGGGTATAGGGTGAGTACCTAGTATCAGGCTGTATGTGAGAGGGGTATAGGGTGAGTAGCTAGTGTCAGGCTGTATGTGTGAGGGGTATAGGGTGAGTACCTAGTGTTAGGCTGTATGTGTGAGGGGTATAGGGTGAGTAGCTAGTGTCAGGCTGTATGTGTGAGGGGTATAGGGTGAGTAGCTAGTGTTAGGCTGTATGTGTGAGGGGTATAGGGTGAGTAGCTAGTGTTAGGCTGTATGTGTGAGGGGTATAGGGTGAGTACCTAGTGTCAGGCTGTATGTGTGAGGGGTATAGGGTGAGTAGCTAGTGTTAGGCTGTATGTGTGAGGGGTATAGGGTGAGTACCTAGTATCAGGCTGTATGTGTGAGGGGTATAGGGTGAGTACCTAATATCAGGCTGTATTTGTGAGGGGTATAGGGTGAGTACCTAGTATCAGGTTGTATGTGTGAGGGTTATAGGGTGAGTGCCTAGTGTCAGGCTGTATGTGTGAGGGGTATAGGGTGAGTGTCTAGTGTCAGGCTGTATGTGTGAGGGGTATAGGGTGAGTACCTAGTATCAGGCTGTATGTGTGAGGGGTATAGGGTGAGTACCTAGTGTCAGGCTGTATGTGTGAGGGGTATAGGGTGAGTACCTAGTATCAGGCTGTATGTGTGAGGGGTATAGGGTGAGTAGCTAGTATCAGGCTGTATGTGTGAGGGGGTATAGTGTGAGAAGCTAGTATCAGGCTGTATGTGTGAGGGGTATAGGGTGAGTACCTTGTGTCAGGCTGTATGTGTGAGGGGTATAGGGTGAGTACCTAGTGTTAGGCTGTATGTGTGAGGGGTATAGGGTGAGTAGCTAGTGTCAGGCTGTATGTGTGAGGGGTATAGGGTGAGTAGCTAGTGTCAGGCTGTATGTGTGAGGGGTATAGGGTGAGTAGCTAGTGTTAGGCTGTATGTGTGAGGGGTATAAGGTGAGTACCTAGTGTCAGGCTGTATGTGTGAGGGGTATAGGGTGAGTGCCTAGTGTCAGGCTGTATGTGTGAGGGGTATAGGGTGAGTACCTAGTGTCAGGCTGTATGTGTGAGGGGTATAGGGTGAGTAGCTAGTGTTAGGCTGTATGTGTGAGGGGTATAGGGTGAGTACCTAGTATTAGGCTGTATGTGTGAGGGGTATAGGGTGAGTACCTAATATCAGGCTGTATTTGTGAGGGGTATAGGGTGAGTACCTAGTATCAGGTTGTATGTGTGAGGGTTATAGGGTGAGTGCCTAGTGTCAGGCTGTATGTGTGAGGGGTATAGGGTGAGTGTCTAGTGTCAGGCTGTATGTGTGAGGGGTATAGGGTGAGTGCCTAGTGTCAGGCTGTATGTGTGAGGGGTATAGGGTGAGTACCTAGTGTCAGGCTGTATGTGTGAGGGGTATAGGGTGAGTACCTAGTATCAGGCTGTATGTGTGAGGGGTATAGGGTGAGTAGCTAGTGTCAGGCTGTATGTGTGAGGGATATAGGGTGAGTAGCTAGTGTCATGCTGTATGTGTGAGGGGTATAGGTTGAGTACCTAGTATCAGGCTGTATGTGTGAGTGGTATAGGGTGAGTGCCTAGTATCAGGCTGTATGTGTGAGGGGTATAGGGTGAGTACCTAGTGTCAGACTGTATGTGTGAGGGGTATAGGGTGAGTACCTAGTGTCAGGCTGTATGTGTGAGGGATATAGGGTGAGTAGCTAGTGTCAGGCTGTATGTGTGAGGGGTATAGGGTGAGTACCTAGTATCAGGCTGTATGTGTGAGGGGTATAGGGTGAGTACCTAGTATCAGGCTGTATGTGTGAGGGGTATAGGGTGAGTACCTAGTATCAGGCTGTATGTGTGAGGGGTATAGGGTGAGTGCCTAGTGTAAGGCTGTATGTGTGAGGGGTATAGGGTGAGTACCTAGTATCAGGCTGTATGTGTGAGGGGTATAGGGTGAGTATCTAGTGTCAGGCTGTATGTGTGAGGGGTATAGGGTGAGTACCTAGTCTCAGGCTGTATGTGTGAGCGGTATAGGGTGAGTATCTAGTGTCAGGCTGTATGTGTGAGGGGTATAGGGTGAGTACCTAGTGTTAGGCTGTATGCGTGAGGGGTATAGGGTGAGTACCTAATATCAGGCTGTATGTGTGAGGGGTATAGGGTGAGTACCTAGTGTCAGGCTGTATGCGTGAGGGGTATAGGGTGAGTACCTAGTATCAGGCTGTATGTGTGAGGGGTATAGGGTGAGTACCTAGTATCAGGCTGTATGTGTGAGGGGTATAGGGTGAGTACCTAGTGTCAGGCTGTATGTGTGAGGGATATAGGGTGAGTAGCTAGTGTCAGGCTGTATGTGTGAGGGATATAGGGTGAGTACCTAGTGTCAGGCTGTATGTGTGAGGGGTATAGGGTGAGTAGCTAGTGTCAGGCTGTATGTGTGAGGGATATAGGGTGAGTACCTAGTGTCAGGCTGTATGTGTGAGGGGTATAGAGTGAGTACCTAGTGTATCAGGCTGTATGTGTGAGGGGTATAGGGTGAGTACCTAATATCAGGCTGTATGTGTGAGGGGTATAGGGTGAGTACCTAGTATCAGGCTGTATGTGTGAGGGGTATAGGGTGAGTACCTAGTGTCAGGCTGTATGTGTGAGGGGTATAGGGTGAGTAGCTAGTGTCAGGCTGTATGTGTGAGGGGTATAGGGTGAGTACCTAGTGTCAGGCTGTATGTGTGAGGGATATAGGGTGAGTAGCTAGTGTCATGCTGTATGTGTGAGGGGTATAGGGTGAGTGCCTAGTGTCAGGCTGTATGTGTGAGGGGTATAGGGTGAGTACCTAGTGTCAGACTGTATGTGTGAGGGGTATAGGGTGAGTACCTAGTGTATCAGGCTGTATGTGTGAGGGGTATAGGGTGAGTGCCTAGTATTAGGCTGTATGTGTGAGGGGTATAGGGTGAGTACCTAGTATCAGGCTGTATGTGTGAGGGGTATAGGGTGAGTACCTAGTGTCAGGCTGTATGTGTGAGGGGTATAGGGTGAGTACCTAGTATCAAGCTGTATGTGTGAGGGGTATAGGGTGAGTACCTAGTATCAGGCTGTATGTGTGAGGGGTATAGGGTGAGTACCTAGTATCAGGCTGTATGTGTGAGGGGTATAGGGTGAGTGCCTAGTGTCAGGCTGTATGTGTGAGGGGTATAGGGTGAGTACCTAGTATCAGGCTGTATGTGTGAGGGGTATAGGGTGAGTATCTAGTGTCAGGCTGTATGTGTGAGGGGTATAGGGTGAGTGCCTAGTGTCAGGCTGTATGTGTGAGGGGTATAGGGTGAGTATCTAGTGTCAGGCTGTATGTGTGAGGGGTATAGGGTGAGTAGCTAGTGTCAGGCTGTATGTGTGAGGGGTATAGGGTGAGTACCTAATATCAGGCTGTATGTGTGAGGGGTATAGGGTGAGTACCTAGTGTCAGGCTGTATGCGTGAGGGGTATAGGGTGAGTACCTAGTGTCAGGCTGTATGTGTGAGGGGTATAGGGTGAGTACCTAGTATCAGGCTGTATGTGTGAGGGGTATAGGGTGAGTACCTAGTGTCAGGCTGTATGTGTGAGCGGTATAGGGTGAGTATCTAGTGTCAGGCTGTATGTGTTAGGGGTATAGGGTGAGTACCTAGTGTTAGGCTGTATGCGTGAGGGGTATAGGGTGAGTACCTAATATCAGGCTGTATGTGTGAGGGGTATAGGGTGAGTACCTAGTGTCAGGCTGTATGCGTGAGGGGTATAGGGTGAGTACCTAGTATCAGGCTGTATGTGTGAGGGGTATAGGGTGAGTAGCTAGTGTTAGGCTGTATGTGTGAGGGGTATAGGGTGAGTAGCTAGTGTTAGGCTGTATGTGTGAGGGGTATAGGGTGAGTACCTAGTGTTAGGCTGTATGTGTGAGGGGTATAGGGTGAGTACATAGTATCAGGCTGTATGTGTGAGGGGTATAGGGTGAGTAGCTAGTGTCAGGCTGTATGTGTAAGGGGTATAGGGTGAGTAGCTAGTGTTAGGCTGTATGTGTGAGGGGTATAGGGTGAGTACCTAGTGTCAGGCTGTATGTGTGAGAGGTATAGGGTGAGTCGCTAGTGTTAGGCTGTATGTGTGAGGGGTATAGGGTGAGTAACTATTATCAGGCTGTATGTGTGAGGGGTATAGGGTGAGTACCTAATATCAGGCTGTATTTGTGAGGGGTATAGGGTGAGTACCTAGTATCAGGCTGTATGTGTGAGGGGTATAGGGTGAATAGCTAGTGTCAGGCTGTATGTGTGAGGGGTATAGGGTGAGTAGCTAGTGTTAGTCTGTATGTGTGAGGGGTATAGGGTGAGTACCTAGTGTTAGGCTGTATGTGTGAGGGGTATAGGGTGAGTACCTAGTATCAGGTTGTATGTGTGAGGGTTATAGGGTGAGTACCTAGTGTCAGGCTGTATGTGTGAGGGGTATAGGGTGAGTAGCTAGTGTTAGGCTGTATGTGTGAGGGGTATAGGGTGAGTGCCTAGTGTCAGGCTGTATGTATGAGGGGTATAGGGTGAGTGTCTAGTGTCAGGCTGTATGTGTGGGGGGTATAGGATGAGTACCTAGTATCAGGTTGTATGTGTGAGGGTTATAGGGTGAGTGCCTAGTGTCAGGCTGTATGTATGAGGGGTATAGGGTGATTGTCTAGTGTCAGGCTGTATGTGTGAGGGGTATAGGGTGAGTACCTAGTATCAGGCTGTATGTCTGAGGGGTATAGGGTGAGTACCTAGTGTCAGGCTGTATGTGTGAGGGGTATAGGGTGAGTACCTAGTATCAGGCTGTATGTGTGAGGGGTATAGGGTGAGTAGCTAGTATCAGGCTGTATGTGTGAGGGGTATAGGGTGAGTAGCTAGTATCAGGCTGTATGTGTGAGGGGTATAGGGTGAGTACCTTGAGTCAAGCTGTATGTGTGAGGGGTATAGGGTGAGTACCTAGTGTCAGGCTGTATGTGTGAGGGGTATAGGGTGAGTAGCTAGTGTCAGGCTGTATGTGTGAGGGGTATAGGGTGAGTGCCTAGTGTCAGGCTGTATGTGTGAGAGGTATAGGGTGAGTAACTAGTGTTAGGCTGTATGTGTGAGGGGTATAGGGTGAGTAACTAGTATCAGGGTGTATGTGTGAGGGGTATAGGGTGAGTACCTAATATCAGGCTGTATTTGTGAGGGGTATAGGGTGAGTACCTAGTATCAGGCTGTATGTGTGAGGTGTATAGGGTGAGTAGCTAGTGTCAGGCTGTATGTGTAAGGGGTATAGGGTGAGTGCCTAGTGTCAGGCTGTATGTGTGAGGGGTATAGGGTGAGTACCTAGTGTCAGGCTGTATGTGTGAGGGGTATAGGGTGAGTACCTAGTGTCAGGCTGTATGTGTGAGCGGTATAGGGTGAGTATCTAGTGTCAGGCTGTATGTGTGAAGGGTATAGGGTGAGTACCTAGTATCAGGCTGTATGTGTGAGGGGTATAGGGTGAGTAGCTAGTGTCAGGCTGTATGTGTGAGGGGTATAGGGTGAGTACCTAGTGTTAGGCTGTATGTGTGAGGGGTATAGGGTGAGTAGCTAGTGTCAGGCTGTATGTGTGAGGGGTATAGGGTGAGTAGCTAGTGTTAGGCTGTATGTGTGAGGGGTATAGGGTGAGTAGCTAGTGTTAGGCTGTATGTGTGAGGGGTATAGGGTGAGTACCTAGTGTCAGGCTGTATGTGTGAGGGGTATAGGGTGAGTAGCTAGTGTTAGGCTGTATGTGTGAGGGGTATAGGGTGAGTACCTAGTATCAGGCTGTATGTGTGAGGGGTATAGGGTGAGTACCTAATATCAGGCTGTATTTGTGAGGGGTATAGGGTGAGTACCTAGTATCAGGTTGTATGTGTGAGGGGTATAGGGTGAGTAGCTAGTATCAGGCTGTATGTGTGAGGGGGTATAGTGTGAGAAGCTAGTATCAGGCTGTATGTGTGAGGGGTATAGGGTGAGTAGCTAGTGTCAGGCTGTATGTGTGAGGGGTATAGGGTGAGTACCTAGTATCAGGCTGTATGTGTGAGGGGTATAGGGTGAGTACCTAATATCAGGCTGTATTTGTGAGGGGTATAGGGTGAGTAGCTAGTGTTAGGCTGTATGTGTGAGGGGTATAGGGTGAGTACCTAGTATCAGGCTGTATGTGTGAGGGGTATAGGGTGAGTACCTAGTATCAGGCTGTATGTGTGAGGGGTATAGGGTGAGTAGCTAGTGTCAGGCTGTATGTGTGAGGGGTATAGGGTGAGTAGCTAGTATCAGGCTGTATGTGTGAGGGGGTATAGTGTGAGAAGCTAGTATCAGGCTGTATGTGTGAGGGGTATAGGGTGAGTACCTTGTGTCAAGCTGTATGTGTGAGGGGTATAGGGTGAGTACCTAGTGTCAGGCTGTATGTGTGAGGGGTATAGGTTGAGTAGCTAGTGTCAGGCTGTATGTGTGAGGTGTATAGGGTGAGTGCCTAATATCAGGCTTTATTTGTGAGGGGTATAGGGTGAGTAGCTAGTGTTAGGCTGTATGTGTGAGGGGTATAGGGTGAGTAGCTAGTGTTAGGCTGTATGTGTGAGGGGTATATGGTGAGTAGCTAGTGTCAGGCTGTATGTGTGAGGGGTATAGGGTGAGTACCTAGTGTCAGGCTGTATGTGTGAGGGGTATAGGGTGAGTACCTAGTATCAGGCTGTATGTGTGAGGGGTATAGGGTGAGTAGCTAGTGTCAGGCTGTATGTGTGAGGGGTATAGGTTGAGTAGCTAGTGTCAGGCTGTATGTGTGAGGTGTATAGGGTGAGTGCCTAATATCAGGCTTTATTTGTGAGGGGTATAGGGTGAGTAGCTAGTGTTAGGCTGTATGTGTGAGGGGTATAGGGTGAGTAGCTAGTGTTAGGCTGTATGTGTGAGGGGTATAGGGTGAGTACCTAGTGTCAGGCTGTATGTGTGAGGGGTATAGGGTGAGTACCTAGTGTCAGGCTGTATGTGTGAGGGGTATAGGGTGAGTACCTAGTATCAGGCTGTATGTGTGAGGGGTATAGGGTGAGTAGCTAGTGTCAGGCTGTATGTGTGAGGGGTATAGGGTGAGTACCTAGTGTTAGGCTGTATGTGTGAGGGGTATAGGGTGAGTAGCTAGTGTCAGGCTGTATGTGTGAGGGGTATAGGGTGAGTAGCTAGTGTCAGGCTGTATGTGTGAGGGGTATAGGGTGAGTAGCTAGTGTTAGGCTGTATGTGTGAGGGGTATAAGGTGAGTACCTAGTGTCAGGCTGTATGTGTGAGGGGTATAGGGTGAGTGCCTAGTGTCAGGCTGTATGTGTGAGGGGTATAGGGTGAGTACCTAGTGTCAGGCTGTATGTGTGAGGGGTATAGGGTGAGTAGCTAGTGTTAGGCTGTATGTGTGAGGGGTATAGGGTGAGTACCTAGTATTAGGCTGTATGTGTGAGGGGTATAGGGTGAGTACCTAATATCAGGCTGTATTTGTGAGGGGTATAGGGTGAGTACCTAGTATCAGGTTGTATGTGTGAGGGTTATAGGGTGAGTGCCTAGTGTCAGGCTGTATGTGTGAGGGGTATAGGGTGAGTGTCTAGTGTCAGCCTGTATGTGTGAGGGGTATAGGGTGAGTGCCTAGTGTCAGGCTGTATGTGTGAGGGGTATAGGGTGAGTACCTAGTGTCAGGCTGTATGTGTGAGGGGTATAGGGTGAGTACCTAGTATCAGGCTGTATGTGTGAGGGGTATAGGGTGAGTAGCTAGTGTCAGGCTGTATGTGTGAGGGGTATAGGGTGAGTAGCTAGTATCAGGCTGTATGTGTGAGGGGGTATAGTGTGAGAAGCTAGTATCAGGCTGTATGTGTGAGGGGTATAGGGTGAGTACCTTGAGTCAAGCTGTATGTGTGAGGGGTATAGGGTAAGTGCCTAGTGTCAGGCTGTATGTGTGAGGGGTATAGGGTGAGTACCTAGTGTCAGGCTGTATGTGTGAGGGGTATAGGGTGAGTACCTAGTGTCAGACTGTATGTGTGAGGGGTATAGGGTGAGTACCTAGTGTCAGGCTGTATGTGTGAGGGGTATAGGGTGAGTGCCTAGTATCAGGCTGTATGTGTGAGGGGTATAGGGTGAGTACCTAGTATCAGGCTGTATGTGTGAGGGGTATAGGGTGAGTACTTAGTGTCAGGCTGTATGTGTGAGGGGTATAGGGTGAGTACCTAGTGTCAGGCTGTATGTGTGAGGGATATAGGGTGAGTAGCTAGTGTCAGGCTGTATGTGTGAGGGGTATAGGGTGAGTACCTAGTGTCAGGCTGTATGTGTGAGGAGTATAGGGTGAGTACCTAGTATCAAGCTGCATGTGTGAGGGGTATAGGGTGAGTGCCTAGTGTCAGGCTGTATGTGTGAGGGGTATAGGGTGAGTACCTAGTGTCAGGCTGTATGTGTGAGGGGTATAGGGTGAGTGTCTAGTGTCAGGCTGTATGTGTGAGGGGTATAGGGTGAGTACCTAGTGTCAGGCTGTATGTGTGAGGGGTATAGGGTGAGTGTCTAGTGTCAGGCTGTATGTGTGAGGGGTATAGGGTGAGTGCCTAGTGTCAGGCTGTATGTGTGAGGGGTATAGGGTGAGTACCTAGTGTCAGGCTGTATGTGTGAGGGGTATAGGGTGAGTATCTAGTGTCAGGCTGTATGTGTGAGGGGTATAGGGTGAGTATCTAGTGTCAGGCTGTATGTGTGAGGGGTATAGGGTGAGTGCCTAGTGTCAGGCTGTATGTGTGAGGGGTATAGGGTGAGTAGTGTCAGGCTGTATGTGTGAGGGGTATAGGGTGAGTAGCTAGTGTCAGGCTGTATGTGTGAGCGGTATAGGGTGAGTATCTAGTGTCAGGCTGTAGGTGTGAGGGGTATAGGGTGAGTACCTAGTGTCAGGCTGTATGCGTGAGGGGTATAGGGTGAGTACCTAATATCAGGCTGTATGTGTGAGGGGTATAGGGTGAGTAGCTAGTGTCAGGCTGTATGTGTGAGGGGTATAGGGTGAGTGCCTAGTATCAGGCTGTATGTGTGAGGGGTATAGGGTGAGTACCTAGTTTCAGGCTGTATGTGTGAGGGGTATAGGGTGAGTGCCTAGTGTCAGGCTGTATGTGTGAGGGGTATAGGGTGAGTAGCTAGTGTCAGGCTGTATGTGTGAGGGGGGTATAGGGTGAGTAGCTAGTGTCAGGCTGTATGTGTGAGAGGGGTATAGGGTGAGTAGCTAGTGTCAGGCTGTATGTGTGAGGGGTATATGGTGAGTAGCTAGTGTACCTAGAGTACCTATACCCCCTCACACATACAGCCTGACACTAGGTAGGGTGAGTGCCTGGCGGTGTCGGGCTGTATGTGTGTGAGTGGGGTGTAGGGTGAGTGCCTGGGGGTATTAGGCTGTATGTGCGTGAGGGTGTGTGAGTGGGGTGTAGGGTTGTTTTTCTTTCGACTTAAGAAATGACCATATTTTATTTTGTCTTGCATCCTCAGCTTTTCGAGGCGTGGTGGGAGATCAGATACGGGCCGCTTGCCGTGTTGACCCTCTCTCTGGATTTAATATTGCTGCAGAATGGCTTCGCTATCAGGTTTCTGTCCCCCTAGATTTTGGAACAAGAAATAGTAAGTAGCGTTTGTTCCATCTTGAGCTCTCTGCTGTGATTGCTAGAATTCATTGTTCTAGTTGATCTAGGTCTTCGTGTAGCTTTTGTACCTGGCCTGTTAATCACTTTTGTGTATTACAGGGTAATCGTTGACCCTGGTTCCCCACTCTGTGCCATGTGTTGCTTTTCAGTCTGTCCCTGGGCTGCCACGCTGTACGTTGTGTTACTGTGCTCCCTGTGCCGTGTTGTGTTACTGTGCTCCCTGTGCCGTGTTGTGTTACTGTGCTTCCTGTGTTGTGTTATTGTGCACCCTGTGCCGTGCTGTGTTACTGTGCGCCCTGTGCCGTGTTACTGTGCGCCCTGTGCCATGCATTGTTACTGTGCGCCCTGGTGTGTTACTGTGTGCCCTGTGCCGTGTTTAGTTACTGCGCGCCCTGTGCTGTGGTACCCTGTACCGTGCCGTGGTGTGGTGCCCTGTGCCGTGTTGTGGTACCCTGTGCTCCCTGTGCCGTGTTGTGGTACCCTGTGCTCCCTGTGCCGTGTTGTGGTACCCTGTGCTCCCTGTGCCGTGTTGTGGTACCCTGTGCCGTGTTGTGGTACCCTGTGCTCCCTGTGCCGTGTTGTGGTACCCTGTGCCGTGTTGTGGTACCCTGTGCTCCCTGTGCCGTGTTGTGGTACCCTGTGCTCCCTGTGCCGTGTTGTGGTACCCTGTGCTCCCTGTGCCGTGTTTTGTTACTGTGCTCCGTGCGCCCTGTGTTGTGTTACTGTGCGCCCTGTGTTGTGTTACAGTGCGCCCTGTGTTGTGTTACAGTGCGCCCTGTGTTGTGTTACAGTGCGCCCTGTGTTGTGTTACAGTGCGCCCTGTGTTGTGTTACTGTGCGCCCTGTGTTGTGTTACTGTGCGCCCTGTGCCGTGGTGTGTTACCCTGTGCCGTGGTGTGTTACCCTGTGCCGTGGTGTGTTACCCTGTGCCGTGGTGTGTTACTGTGCGCCCTGTGCCGTGGTGTGTTACTGTGCGCCCTGGTGTGTTACTGTGCGCCCTGGTGTGTTACTGTGCGCCCTGGTGTGTTACTGTGCGCCCTGTGCCCTGGTGTGTTACTGTGCGCCCTGTGCCCTGGTGTGTTACTGTGCGCCCTGTGCCCTGGTGTGTTACTGTACGCCCTGTGCCCTGGTGTGTTACTGTACGCCCTGTGCCCTGGTGTGTTACTGTACGCCCTGTGCCCTGGTGTGTTACTGTACGCCCTGTGCCCTGGTGTGTTACTGTGCGCCCTGTGCCCTGGTGTGTTACTGTGCGCCCTGTGCCCTGGTGTGTTACTCTGCGCCCTGGTGTGTTACTGTGCGCCCTGGTGTGTTACTGTGCGCCCTGTGCCCTGGTGTGTTACTGTGCGCCCTGTGCCCTGGTGTGTTACTGTACGCCCTGTGCCCTGGTGTGTTACTGTACGCCCTGTGCCCTGGTGTTTTACTGTGCGCCCTGTGCCCTGGTGTGTTACTGTGCGCCCTGTGCCCTGGTGTGTTACTGTGCGCCCTGTGCCCTGGTGTGTTACTGTACGCCCTGTGCCCTGGTGTGTTACTGTACGCCCTGTGCCCTGGTGTTTTACTCTGCGCCCTGTGCCCTGGTGTGTTACTGTGCGCCCTGTGCCCTGGTGTGTTACTGTGCGCCCTGTGCCCTGGTGTGTTACTGTACGCCCTGTGCCCTGGTGTGTTACTGTACGCCCTGTGCCCTGGTGTTTTACTGTGCGCCCTGTGCCCTGGTGTGTTACTCTGCGCCCTGTGCCGTGGTGTTTTACTCTGCGCCCTGTGCCGTGGTGTGTTACTGTGCGCCCTGTGCCCTGGTGTGTTACTCTGCGCCCTGTGCCGTGGTGTTTTACTCTGCGCCCTGTGCCGTGGTGTGTTACTGTGCGCCCTGTGCCCTGGTGTGTTACTGTGCGCCCTGTGCCCTGGTGTGTTACTCTGCGCCCTGTGCCGTGGTGTGTTACTGTGCGCCCTGTGCCCTGGTGTGTTACTGTGCGCCCTGTGCCCTGGTGTGTTACTCTGCGCCCTGTGCCGTGGTGTGTTACTGTGCGCCCTGTGCTGTTTGTTGCTTAGAAATCTTTTTTTTCCCCTCTGGGCTGCCACCCCTGTGCTATTTGTTACTTTGCCACCTGTGCAGTTTTTTACTGTGCGCCGTGTGTTGTACAAACCTTTTCCCCACATGCAGTGCTCTGCAGAATAAGAAATAGATTTCCTTTTTAATGGTTATTTTCACAACTAATATCTTCACTCTCTTGTAGACAGTCTGGAAGATGAACAGTGCAACCTCTTATCACCGTCCTTCATTCAATGGGATGCTATGACCTTCTTCTGTGAAAGTGTCACCAGCCAGCTTTTCAAAATGCAATGCAAGGAGGTGAGAATGTTGCTGTCTCGCCCCTCTTCCCATTGTTTTACCTTAAAGGGACAGTCAAGTCCAAAAGTAACTTTCATGATTCAGATAGGGCATGCAATTTTAAAAAAACTTTCCAATTTACTTGTATCACCAATTTTGCTTTGTTCTTTTGGTATTCTTAGTTTAAAGCTAAACCTAGGAGGTTCATATGCTAATTTCTTAGACCTTTAAGGCCTCCTCTAATCCAAATGCATTTTGATAGTTTTTCACCACTAGAGGGCATTAGTTCACGTGTTTCATATAGATAACATTGAGCTCTTGCACGTGAATTTATCATGGAGACAGCTTTGATTGGCTAAAATGCAAGTCTGTCAAAAGAACTGAAATAAGGGGGCAGTCTGCTAAAGCTTAGATACAAGGTAATTACAGAGGTAAAATGTGTATAATTATAACTGTTGGTTATGCAAAGCTGGGGAATTGGTAATTAAGGAATTATCTGTCTTTTAAAACAAGAAAAATTCTGGTGTTGACTTTCCCATTATTGTTTGGTTTCTTCTAGGACTTTATAACATTAGATTCAGTATCACGATCTGCTCCATTTTTTGGGGTCATAGGATTTTGGTCTTCCTGGGGGAGGTTGTGGGAGAGATACCAGAGTGGGATATGTGGGGTAGTAGGATGCTGACAGTACTGAGATATAGGTACAGCAGTATTAGGCTGTGTAGTGACCACCAGTAGCTGTTGTCAGAAAGTAGCAACAGTTGCTATGTTTAGGAGATAATCACAAAATCTCTGAGGGCACCTGGAAAGGTACTGTCTAGTAGGTTCTGATGGGAGGTGCATTTGGGTAGGATAGTCACAACCTGATGATTTCAGATGTACAATTAAGATGGTTACCTGTTGAAAAACAGAGGTAGAAAAGGATTTATAGTTGGCTATAGACCCCACAAGAGCACTCAATGCCAGGCAGCAGCTACTTTTGCTAATGTTAGTGTGTATAGAAAGGAACATGCATGTGGAGAAAGGACAATTCTCTCCTTTTATAAATCTCTGGTAAGACCTCACCTTAGAGTACGGATTATAGTGTTGAGGACCAGTTATGAAGGACAGTACAGAGCTAGGCAGGGAAATTAGTGGGAGTGAAAGATTTATGCTCGGAGAGGTTAACCAAACTGGTTACATTAGGGGTGATGGGATTATTGTATATTCGTGACCATATAGGGCTTGATAATCAAAGCTCGCCGGTATGGAGAGAAATCACACACAATCTTTTAGGTCTCTTTTTGATCATTTTATTGTAATGTAGGTGTCTCTGCTTCACATCCAGAACCAGTGAGATAAACCGCTACTTTTTCCCTTTATTAAATTGTGTGAGGGACCTCACAGTAACTAAAACAAAACCAGGGTAAATAGGGTTGCTGAAGGGTGAACTCAGTGGGATTCTTCCTACCGGATCCGTTCTGTTACTGTTTTTACATCATGTGCTTCTCTCCTCTCAGGATCTCCCAGTCGCTGAGGGCATAGAGCTTCTTCAGTGTATTCTACACTTTGAGACCAAGGACCCACTCATCCTGTCCTGTGTGCTCTCCAGCCTGTTGACCTTCTTCCCATTTGTGAGCTACAGGAGCGAGTTGTTGCCCCCATTGCTGGAGAAGGTGAGTGCATTGGGGATGTAACAAGGATTGGATACGGTTTTCTGAGGAGAATCTAATGAGAGCCCATGTTGTCTGGGATATCAGACGTCAGATTGTCCTACAGTTCCCACTGGTTCTGGTGCACCAGAGACTCCATCCTCTTAGCCGCTGGGTGGTGGATTGCTCTGAAGAGAAATTAAACGGAATTGCAGTATACGTTTATTATTCATTTCTCCAACATAGGTGTGTCCGGTCCACGGCGTCATCCTTACTTGTGGGATATTCTCTTCCCCAACAGGAAATGGCAAAGAGCCCAGCAAAGCTGGTCACATGATCCCTCCTAGGCTCCGCCTACCCCAGTCATTCTCTTTGCCGTTGTACAGGCAACATCTCCACGGAGATGGCTTAGAGTTTTTTAGTGTTTAACTGTAGTTTTTATTATTCAATCAAGAGTTTGTTATTTTGAAATAGTGCTGGTATGTACTATTTACTCAGAAACAGAAAAGAGATGAAGATTTCTGTTTGTATGAGGAAAATGATTTTAGCAACCGTCACTAAAATCCATGGCTGTTCCACACAGGACTGTTGAGAGCAATTAACTTCAGTTGGGGGAACAGTGAGCAGTCTCTTGCTGCTTGAGGTATGACACATTCTAACAAGACGATGTAATGCTGGAAGCTGTCATTTTCCCTCTGGGATCCGGTAAGCCATGTTTATTACGATTGTAAATAAGGGCTTCAAAAAGGGCTTATTAAGACTGTAGACTTTTTTTGGGCTAAATCGATTGATTATTAACACATATTTAGCCTTGAGGAATCATTTTATCTGGGTATTTTGATATAATAATATCGGCAGGCACTGTTTTAGACACCTTATTCTTTAGGGGCTTTCCCAAAGCATAGGCAGAGCCTCATTTTCGCGCCGGTGTTGCGCACTTGTTTTTGAGAGGCATGGCATGCAGTCGCATGTGAGAGGAGCTCTGATACTTAGAAAAGACTTTCTGAAGGCGTCATTTGGTATCGTATTCCCCTTGGGGCTTGGTTGGGTCTCAGCAAAGCAGATACCAGGGACTGTAAAGGGGTTAAAGTTCAAAACGGCTCCGGTTCCGTTATTTTAAGGGTTAAAGCTTCCAAATTTGGTGTGCAATACTTTTAAGGCTTTAAGACACTGTGGTGAAAATTTGGTGAATTTTGAACAATTCCTTCATGTTTTTTCGCATTTGCAGTAATAAAGTGTGTTCAGTTTAAAATTTAAAGTGACAGTAACGGTTTTATTTTAAAACGTTTTTTGTACTTGTTATCAAGTTTATGCCTGTTTAACATGTCTGAACTACCAGATAGACTGTGTTCTGAATGTGGGGAAGCCAGAATTCCTATTCATTTAAATAAATGTGATTTATGTGACAATGACAATGATGCCCAAGATGATTCCTCAAGTGAGGGGAGTAAGCATGGTACTGCATCATTCCCTCCTTCGTCTACACGAGTCTTGCCCACTCAGGAGGCCCCTAGTACATCTAGCGCGCCAATACTCCTTACTATGCAACAATTAACGGCTGTAATGGATAATTCTGTCAAAAACATTTTAGCCAAAATGAACACTTATCAGCGTAAGCGCGACTGCTCTGTTTTAGATACTGAAGAGCATGACGACGCTGATATTAATATTTCTGAAGGGCCCCTAACTCAGTCTGATGGGGCCAGGGAGGTTTTGTCTGAGGGAGAAATTACTGATTCAGGGAACATTTCTCAACAAGCTGAACCTGATGTGATTGCATTTAAATTTAAGTTGGAACATCTCCGCATTCTGCTTAAGGAGGTATTATCCACTCTGGATGATTGTGACAAGTTGGTCATCCCAGAGAAACTATGTAAAATGGACAAGTTCCTAGAGGTGCCGGGGCTCCCAGAAGCTTTTCCTATACCCAAGCGGGTGGCGGACATTGTTAATAAAGAATGGGAAAGGCCCGGTATTCCTTTCGTCCCTCCCCCCATATTTAAAAAATTGTTTCCTATGGTCGACCCCAGAAAGGACTTATGGCAGACAGTCCCCAAGGTCGAGGGAGCGGTTTCCACTTTAAACAAACGCACCACTATACCCATAGAGGATAGTTGTGCTTTCAAAGATCCTATGGATAAAAAATTAGAAGGTTTGCTTAAAAAGATGTTTGTTCAGCAGGGTTACCTTCTACAACCAATTTCATGCATTGTCCCTGTCGCTACAGCCGCATGTTTCTGGTTCGATGAGCTGATAAAGGCGGTCGACAGTGATTCCCCTCCTTATGAGGAGATTATGGACAGAATCAATGCTCTCAAATTGGCTAATTCTTTCACCCTAGACGCCACTTTGCAATTGGCTAGGTTAGCGGCTAAGAATTCTGGGTTTGCTATTGTGGCGCGCAGAGCGCTTTGGTTGAAATCTTGGTCGGCTGATGCGTCTTCCAAGAACAAGCTACTTAACATTCCTTTCAAGGGGAAAACGCTGTTTGGCCCTGACTTGAAAGAGATTATCTCGGATATCACTGGGGGTAAGGGCCACGCCCTTCCTCAGGATCGGCCTTTCAAGGCAAAAAATAAACCTAATTTTCGTCCCTTTCGTAGAAACGGACCAGCCCAAAGTGCTACGTCCTCTAAGCAAGAGGGTAATACTTCTCAAGCCAAGCCAGCTTGGAGACCAATGCAAGGCTGGAACAAGGGAAAGCAGGCCAAGAAACCTGCCACTGCTACCAAGACAGCATGAAATGTTGGCCCCCGATCCGGGACCGGATCTGGTGGGGGGCAGACTCTCTCTCTTCGCTCAGGCTTGGGCAAGAGATGTTCTGGATCCTTGGGCGCTAGAAATAGTCTCCCAAGGTTATCTTCTGGAATTCAAGGGACTTCCCCCAAGGGGGAGGTTCCACAGGTCTCAGTTGTCTTCAGACCACATAAAAAGACAGGCATTCTTACATTGTGTAGAAGACCTGTTAAAAATGGGAGTGATTCATCCCGTTCCATTAAGAGAACAAGGGATGGGGTTCTACTCCAATCTGTTCCCAAAAAAGAGGGAACGTTCAGACCAATCTTAGATCTCAAGATCTTAAACAAGTTTCTCAAGGTTCCATCGTTCAAGATGGAAACCATTCGAACTATTCTTCCTTCCATCCAGGAAGGTCAATTCATGACCACGGTGGATTTAAAGGATGCGTATCTACATATTCCTATCCACAAGGAACATCATCGGTTCCTGAGGTTCGCATTCCTGGACAAACATTACCAGTTCGTGGCGCTTCCTTTCGGATTAGCCACTGCTCCGAGGATTTTCACAAAGGTACTAGGGTCCCTTCTAGCTGTGCTAAGACCAAGGGGCATTGCTGTAGTACCTTACTTGGACGACATTCTGATTCAAGCGTCGTCCCTTCCTCAAGCAAAGGCTCACACGGACATTGTCCTGGCCTTTCTCAGATCTCACGGATGGAAAGTGAACGTGGAAAAGAGTTCTCTATCTCCGTCAACAAGGGTTCCCTTCTTGGGAACAATAATAGACTCCTTAGAAATGAGGATTTTTCTGACAGAGGCCAGAAAAACAAAACTTCTAGACTCTTGTCGGATACTTCATTCCGTTCCTCTTCCTTCCATAGCTCAGTGCATGGAAGTGATCGGGTTGATGGTAGCGGCAATGGACATTGTTCCTTTTGCACGCATTCATCTAAGACCATTACAACTGTGCATGCTCAGTCAGTGGAATGGGGACTATACAGACTTGTCTCCGAAGATACAAGTAAATCAGAGGACCAGAGACTCACTCCGTTGGTGGCTGTCCCTGGACAACCTGTCACGAGGGATGACATTCCGCAGACCAGAGTGGGTCATTGTCACGACCGACGCCAGTCTGATGGGCTGGGGCGCGGTCTGGGGATCCCTGAAAGCTCAGGGTCTTTGGTCTCGGGAAGAATCTCTTCTACCGATAAATATTCTGGAACTGAGAGCGATATTCAATGCTCTCAAGGCTTGGCCTCAGCTAGCGAGGGCCAAGTTCATACGGTTTCAATCAGACAACATGACAACTGTTGCGTACATCAACCATCAGGGGGGAACAAGGAGTTCCCTGGCGATGGAAGAAGTGACCAAAATCATTCTATGGGCGGAGTCTCACTCCTGCCACCTGTCTGCTATCCACATCCCAGGAGTGGAAAATTGGGAAGCGGATTTTCTGAGTCGTCAGACATTGCATCCGGGGGAGTGGGAACTCCATCCGGAAATCTTTGCCCAAGTCACTCAGCTGTGGGGCATTCCAGACATGGATCTGATGGCCTCTCGTCAGAACTTCAAAGTTCCTTGCTACGGGTCCAGATCCAGGGATCCCAAGGCGGCTCTAGTGGATGCACTAGTAGCACCTTGGACCTTCAAACTAGCTTATGTGTTCCCGCCGTTTCCTCTCATCCCCAGGCTGGTAGCCAGGATCAATCAGGAGAGGGCGTCGGTGATCTTGATAGCTCCTGCGTGGCCACGCAGGACTTGGTACGCAGATCTGGTGAATATGTCATCGGCTCCTCCTTGGAAGCTACCTTTGAGACGAGACCTTCTTGTTCAGGGTCCGTTCGAACATCCGAATCTGGTTTCACTCCAGCTGACTGCTTGGAGATTGAACGCTTGATCTTATCGAAGCGAGGATTCTCAGATTCTGTTATCGATACTCTTGTTCAGGCCAGAAAGCCTGTAACTAGAAAGATTTACCACAAAATTTGGAAAAAATATATCTGTTGGTGTGAATCTAAAGGATTCCCTTGGGACAAGGTTAAGATTCCTAGGATTCTATCCTTCCTTCAAGAAGGATTGGAAAAAGGATTATCTGCAAGTTCCCTGAAGGGACAGATTTCTGCCTTGTCTGTGTTACTTCACAAAAGGCTGGCCGCTGTGCCAGATGTTCAAGCCTTTGTTCAGGCTCTGGTTAGAATTAAGCCTGTTTACAAACCTTTGACTCCTCCTTGGAGTCTCAATTTAGTTCTTTCAGTTCTTCAGGGGGTTCCGTTTGAACCCTTGCATTCCGTTGATATTAAGTTATTATCTTGGAAAGTTTTGTTTTTAGTTGCAATTTCTTCTGCTAGAAGAGTTTCAGAATTATCTGCTCTGCAGTGTTCTCCTCCTTATCTGGTGTCCCATGCAGATAAGGTGGTTTTACGTACTAAACCTGGTTTTCTTCCAAAAGTTGTTTCTAACAAAAACATTAACCAGGAGATTATCGTACCTTCTCTGTGTCCGAAACCAGTTTCAAAGAAGGAACGTTTGTTGCACAATTTGGATGTTGTTCGCGCTCTAAAATTCTATTTAGATGCTACAAAGGATTTCAGACAAACATCTTCCTTGTTTGTTGTTTATTCCGGTAAAAGGAGAGGTCAAAAAGCAACTTCTACCTCTCTCTCTTTTTGGATTAAAAGCATCATCAGATTGGCTTACGAGACTGCCGGACGGCAGCCTCCCGAAAGAATCACAGCTCATTCCACTAGGGCTGTGGCTTCCACATGGGCCTTCAAGAACGAGGCTTCTGTTGATCAGATATGTAGGGCAGCGACTTGGTCTTCACTGCACACTTTTACCAAATTTTACAAGTTTGATACTTTTGCTTCTTCTGAGGCTATTTTTGGGAGAAAGGTTTTGCAAGCCGTGGTGCCTTCCATTTAGGTGACCTGATTTGCTCCCTCCCTTCATCCGTGTCCTAAAGCTTTGGTATTGGTTCCCACAAGTAAGGATGACGCCGTGGACCGGACACACCTATGTTGGAGAAAACAGAATTTATGTTTACCTGATAAATTACTTTCTCCAACGGTGTGTCCGGTCCACGGCCCGCCCTGGTTTTTTTAATCAGGTCTGATAATTTATTTTCTTTAACTACAGTCACCACGGTACCATATGGTTTCTCCTATGCAAATATTCCTCCTTAACGTCGGTCGAATGACTGGGGTAGGCGGAGCCTAGGAGGGATCATGTGACCAGCTTTGCTGGGCTCTTTGCCATTTCCTGTTGGGGAAGAGAATATCCCACAAGTAAGGATGACGCCGTGGACCGGACACACCGTTGGAGAAAGTAATTTATCAGGTAAACATAAATTCTGTTTTATTAGACACACATGAAGATTGTGCTTGTTCTGCTCCTTCCTGCTGAAGTGTGGTGCCATTTACCTGAGCCTGCACAGTACTTGGTTAGATTGGAGCGCGCAGTCATTTACATCTGTTCCTAATTGGCCTCAGTAAAGGACACCATGAACAGGAATTTCAAGAGATCTATCCCTAAACTGTTCTTGATTTGCAAAACCCTGTATCTTGTGTAATAACAATACTGTTAGACAATAATTATATTTGCTCTGCAATGCTTGAAGGGGCATAAAAGTGCAAGGAGAGAATGCTGTGTTAGAGCAGTATATTATTGTCCTCTTGCTTGCATATAACTGTATGTACATATCTGTATATCCTGCATAGTCCGTTCCAGAGCAGCACTGCAATACTACAAACTAAAACATCTTTTGTGCGTATGAAAGCGTTACGTAAACATGTTAATGATTTATGCATTCGCCGGATGTTTGTGCAGCGCTGGTCTGGGCGATAGTAACTCACTGGCTGATGAGGAAATGTCCCCGGGCTGTATTTGGTGGAACCCTCCACAAGCATTAAGCACAGGAACATTCATTGTACAAATACATGTGAATGACATTTTATATATGCTCCAGAGAGGCTAATGTAAAGCCAAATACCCTGTGATAGGTGAGGGGTGAGTCTGTAGCCCCAGAAGTACAGTGAGTGTACGTGTCTGTTTAGGTACGTGTAGAACTTATTCTCCTTACTGACTCTGCTGGGGAGGGGTGAGGAGGGGGGGGGGGGGAGTCTGTAGCCCCAGAAGTACAGTGAGTGTACGTGTCTGTTTAGGTACGTGTAGAACTTATTCTCCTTACTGACTCTGCTGGGGAGGGGTGAGGAGGGCGGGGGGTGGGAGTCTGTAGCCCCAGAAGTACAGTGAGTGTACGTGTCTGTTTAGGTACGTGTAGAACTTATTCTCCTTACTGACTCTGCTGGGGAGGGGTGAGGAGCGGGGGTGAGTCTGTAGCCCCAGAAGTACAGTGAGTGTACTTGTCTGTTTAGGTACGTGTAGAACTTATTCTCCTTACTGACTCTGCTGGGGAGGGGTGAGGAGCGGGGGTGAGTCTGTAGCCCCAGAAGTACAGTGAGTGAACGTGTCTGTTTAGGTACATGTAGAACTTATTCTCCTTACTGACTCTGCTGGGGAGGGGTGAGGAGCGGGGGTGAGTCTGTAGCCCCAGAAGTACAGTGAGTGTACGTGTAGAACTTATTCTCTTTACTGACTCTGCTGGGGAGGGGGGAGGGGGGGGGGAGTCTGTAGCCCCAGAAGTACAGTGAGTGTACGTGTCTGTTTAGGTACGTGTAGAACTTATTTTCCTTACTGACTCTGCTGGGGAGGGGTGAGGAGCTGGGGTGAGTCTGTA